>NW_021824954.1:247500-287500 GCF_006345805.1 Octopus sinensis | reverse complement strand
ACTCTACCTACCATGCCGCCGTAAAGGGAGCGAACCAAGGCAGGGAAGTCCTCCGGACATCCAAACCGAGCAAGGACGGCCCACATTGCAGGACGAGGGATCTTGTCAAAGGCTTTCTTTAGATCCTAGAAAATGAACATTGCAGGCTGTTGTTGTTCTTGACACTTCTCCTGGAATTGGCGGACACAAAAGATCATGTCGATTGTGCCTTGAGAGAGTCGAAAGCAACACTGCAACTCAGGGATGACGTCTTCTGCGAGAATGATGAGGCGATTGATCAGGATATGGGCGAAGATCTTGCTTGCAATACTCAGGAGTGAGATGCCCCGATAGTTGTTGCAATCCTCTCGGTCTCCCTTCTTGTAGATGGTGATGATAGTTGCATGGCGGAAGTCGTTCGGGGTGGGGGGTCTTGCTTTCCCAGACCTTGAGGATAAGGAGCATCAGATGATTTCTCAGCTCAGGACCTCCAAGAGGGAAAAACTCAACCAGGATGTTGTCTGGTCCTGGAGCTTTGCTCGGCTTCATGAGCTCGAATGCCTTGTTGAATTCATGGGGCGAGGGCGGCAGGGACATCCAATGGCGGATGGGGAGCTGTGGGGTGTTTTGGAAGAGATCGTCTGGAGTGCGTGAGTGGTCGGTCGTTAAGTAAGCTCTCGAAATGGGACTTCCAGCGATCGAGGACTCCCTGGGTGATGACCTTGAGGGGCCGAAGATCTCCTTGGTTGCGGTATAAAAGCGGAGCAACTCTTGTTGGTCCGCATAGTTTTGCATCTCCTATGCTTTTCTCTGCCACCATATGTTCTGAACTTCTCTCATTCCTCGCTGGCATTCCGCTGATGCTTGCTGGAGTTTTTGTTTGTTCTCTGCAAGTGGCACGGTTCTCGAAGGTGATGCGTATCCGGAGTTTAGCTTCGATAAGACAAGAGATGTTTAATCATTCTCGTCAAACCAGTCTTGGTTTTTCTTCCGGGCAAAGCCGATCGGCTCCTCAACGGCAGCGGTCATGACTTCACGAAGGCTGGTACAACGATCATTAATGGAGGTTGGCTCTGGGAGGTCCATCAGGTGCCTCTCAATAGATTCCCTGAAGTCTTGGGATGCCTGTAAGTTCCGGAGTTTGGCGCAGTCGAAGCGTTGACAAGGTATGTTTGCTGAGACCCACTTTGGTGCACGGCGGGTCTTGATGTCAAGGTGAGAAATAAGAAAGCAGTGATCCGTCCAGCAGCCATCTGCACCAGGCATGGAGCAAGCGATGCGTACATTTCGTCTGTCCTTGGATCTTGGATGTGCCAGTGTTTAAACCGTGGGTGTTTCCAGGTCATCTTTTGTCGGGTAAGAAGACAAAATAGGGAGTTGGTGATGATGAGTTCGTACTTGGTGCAAAGCCTGGGAGCTGGCCATTGGCATTGCATATCCCAATGCCGTGATGACCAAGAATACCGTTCCACAGACAATGGTCACTGCCGACTCTGCCGTTGAAATCCTCCAATCCGACCATGCGCGGGGACTGTCTGGATGGTGCGGTCCAGCAGGTTGTAGAACGAAGCTTTGACGTCGTCTTCAGATATGAGGGTAGGGGCATACACAGAGATCAACGTAAGGTATCTGTCCCGAATGAGCGGGATCCTAGCAGTCATCAGGTGCTCGCTGACAGCAGCTAGGACGAGTCTGTGTTGATCCTCGCTACGTTCTAATAAGATCCAAGGACAGACGGGATGTGCGCATCACCCGCTCCATTTCATGAGTTCAGTTGCCGACCTCCAATGTCACTGCTATTCATTGGACGGCGACCATCTAAGATTCGGCCAGTGTGTAGTCACGGACTGGAAGCTTCCAGCTTTCCAGATCTGCCTCCGGCGCCCGCGTTACCATCGACATTGGGCATTTTTTTTTTGAGACTCAAAGAGTAGAAAGACGAAGCAAATCACTGAGTAAATAGTTTGAGGTGATCGTGGCTGTGCGACAGCCACGCGCACGCACTTAGCCAGGAACTTCTCCACTGCGGGTCAAGAATTGAGATGTGCAGTCTTGTTGAGGGTGGTTGAATTTATCCGCATTTGTCACGCCTGCCCGCCAGGCGTTGCCCTCTTCCACCAGAGTCACTCCATGGGGGCTTGTATATATTATATATATATATATATATATATATATAATATATATATATATATATATATATATATATAAATGTAATATGTGACAATTATTCGGTAGCCATGAGCCATGATAAAACTCCAAGTTTCGGATGCCGAGATGAAATCCACGCCGCTATCTCTTCAGTTATCCGGCCATCGGAAAAATGCTATGAAAAATGACCTCCTATATATATATATATATATATTATATATATATATATATACTAGCACTATGAGCCGGCAACGCCGGGTCATAGTGCTAGTGCATGCATACACAGCTGCGTGCGTGCACATATACACGCAAGTACTGTCCAAATCATCTTCTAGGCTCGAATTTCTGGAACTACCGTTGACACTGGCTTATGATTAGTGTCCACTCCCCATACACTGCATTAATATTCCTTGCACTTTCCATTGTGTTTTTGTCTTTATTGAACTCATAAAGCAAAATATGCTGAATATGCTCCTTTGTCACTTCCATTATAAATTAAAAAAAAAAAAGAAACTGTTAAAATTGAACTGCAATCTTTAAAACTTGCTCTAAGAATAAGGACATGGTAAAATTACTACCTGCTTTTAGAGCAAGTTGATGCATGTAGTTTATCCCATCCCCCTCCGACTCTTAGGTCATGCAATTGAAAAAAAACTGCATTATTTTTGAGATGACCTAATATATATATGCGTGTGTGTATATGTGTATGTGTGTGTGTGTGTGTAGGTGTATATATATATATGTATATATATATATATATGTGTGTGTGTGTGTGTGTGTGTGTGTGTGTGTGTAGAAGGTTGAAAAGGAACACAAGAGTTGATACATATGGAAAAAAGGTCAAGATAGAAAATGCTAAAATAATTTTATAAAAAACATTTCAGTACCGGTTTCAGTCATTGAGACTTTTTCAACTGTAAGTGTGGAAAACAATTAAATTTTGAAAAGCAGTCAACCTTAATATCTCAACTCAGAATGTAAAGATGGATGAAATGCCCATTTTTGCCCATTATGCTAATGGATCTGATCCCTTATCTGGTGGTCAATTAGGAAACTAGGGATAGATGAATGGTTAGCGAGAGCCGTGCAAGCCATGTACAGGGACGCTGTCAGTAAAGTTGGGGTTAGCAACGAGTACAGTGAAGAATTCCGGGTAGAGGTAGGGGTCCACCAAGGTTCAGCCCTCAGTCCCCTCCTATTTAACATAGTCCTCCAGGCAAAAAAAAAAAGGAATTCAAGACAGGATGCCCCTGGGAGCTCCTCTATGCTGATGAACTTGCTCTAATTGCTGAGTCACTATCAGAACTAGAGGAGAAGTTGCAGGTGTGGAAGCAAGGATTAGAATCGAAGGGCCTTAGAGTCAACCTAGCTAAAACCAAAGTCCTAATAAGTAGGAAGGCAGACAAACCACAAATCCCTTCAGGTAGATGGCCCTGCTCAATCTGTAGAAAAGGCGTAGGTAGAAACTCTATACGATGTACCCAGTGTAAGCTATGGACACATAAGAGGTGCAGTAATATCAAAGGAAGGCTAACTAGGAAGATAGCTTTTGTATGTGGCAGATGCTCAGGAGCAATAAACACTGAAGATGTGCAGAAAACAACTTCTGCCACATTCCAGGGAGAAAAACTAAAAGTAGTCGACAACTTCTGTTACCTAGGTGACCAAGTCAGTAGCCGGGGTGAATGTTCTGAAAGTGTAGTTGCTAGAATAAGAATAGCCTAGGCAAGGTTCAGAGAGCTCCTACCTCTGCTGGTGACAAAGGGCCTCTTGCTCAGAGTAAAAGGTAGACTGTATGATGCATGTATACGAATTGTCATGCTACATGGCAGTGAAACATGGGCCGTGACTGCTGAGGATATGTGTAAGCTTGCAAGGAATGAAGCCAGTATGCTCCGCTGGATGTGTAATGTCAGTATGCATACGCGGCAGAAGTGCCTTGAGAGAAAAGTTGGCCCTAAGAAGCATCAGATGTGGTGCGCAAGAGAGACGACTGCGCTGGTATGGTTATGTGGGGAGAATGGATGAGGAAAGCTGTGTGAAAAAGTATTACACCCTAGCAGTTGAGGGAGCCTGTGGAAAAGGTAAACCCAGGAAGACCTGGGATGAGGTATCGAGAAACATGTATATTCATTAGAGAGTATACAAAACATGTCATTACCAGACATATTTCTGTCAGCCGGATACAGAGTCCGCATCTTTACTTATTTAGTGTTTAATATACACATATATATATATATATTATATATATATATATATATATATATATATATATATATAGATATCACCTTGATCACCTTGACCGACCAGTCCGTCGGGCGTCCATTTGACACCGCTGGTCACAGCACCGCTGGTCACAGCACCGCTGGTCACAGCACCGCTGGTCACAGCACCGCTGGTCACAGCACCGCTGGTCACAGCACCGCTGTCCACTCCTCTCTGGATCGCGCCTTTCTCATTCACGTGATCCCAATCGTCCTCCTGAAATTGTAACTCCACCTTCGTGGAGGCCTTCCAGGTGGTCGTTTCCGCTCGCGCGGGTACCACTCGACAACTGCGCGGGTCCACCAATTATCGGTGAGCCGGGCGACGTGCCCAGCCCATCTAAACCTGCTGCGTGTATACTCTGCGATGACATCCCTCACGCCGGACTTCTTTCTGATGATCTCGCTACTGATGTGCTCTCTCAACGAGATACCAAGCATTGACTTTTCCATGGCTCTTTGAGCCGTTACCAGTCTCTGCTCTTCTCTCTTTGTGGTGGCCCATGTTTCACTACCATATAACATTGCAGGTAGAACTGTACTGTTGATGAGGTTGGCACGGGTGATCCTGTCAAACCTTCCCTTGAGCACATCCCTTATGCCATTAAACGCCTTCCATCCGGCCCTTACTCTCCGTGAGATCTCCTTTTCGATATCTCGGCACATATTCACTTCCTGTCCCATGTAGACATATTCTTTTACCTCCTCTATTTCATCACTGCCGATCACCATTCGACCTGTTGGTACGTTGTCTGACCGCATGAACTTTGTTTTCATGCGGTTCATCTTGAGACCTACTACAGAGCTTTTGATGTCGAGCTCCGTCAGCATGGTCTGAAGCTGATCCATGGTTTCAGCGATGAGTACGATGTCGACAGCGAAACGGAGGTGGGTGAGGAGCTCGCCATTGATGTTGACACCGCCTTGCCAGTCGATGCCTCTGATGATCTGCTCGAGACATGCGGTGAAAAGTTTTGGGGAGATCGTATCTCCTTGCTTCACTCCCTTCTCGACAGCACGAAGAACGAAGAGAAAAGATATATATATATATATATATATATATAGAGAGAGAGAGAGAGAGAGAGAGAGATTTCAGATTTTGGCACAAGGTCAGCAATTTCGGGGGAGGGGATAGATTGATATATACTAAGTGATATATAGTATTTTGCATTGATATTTTATACATTTCAATAGTATGTATTTTTCACTAAAAAAAAAGTTGTTTATAGTTAAGATAAAGTATACTGCAGTACATTTCCATTTCTTGTTTGAAATGTTTAAGTTTATTAAGTTTCCATTTAAAATAACATCTTCACTGAAACATAAATCACAGCAAATTAAAATTTCAGAATTCAATCAGGGAAAGGATGGATATGGAAATGAGAGCAAACTTTAAATTAGTTATTTCTAGCAATTAAAATATGAAGGAAAGATGAATGAAGGAAGAATATACACCTTATGGCGAAATTTGCATGTAATTGATGTTGTAATCACTCCATCTGTAGTTGTAATATTTAATGGTATTAAATGTGCAAGTTTGTTTAAAATGTAATTTTTCATGACTCTTAAGAAGTAGTTTTAGAAGTGATTTTAGAAATAGAAAGGTAAATAAATGAATGAAAGATAGTATATTGAATTGAATGAAAAAGTTTCTTAGAAAGTGTCCTTTTTCATTTTTACATTATTTGATAACCTGTGCTTTCCAAGGAAGTTAATATTTTCAGGTAATCTTTGATAAAACCAAATGAAATTGATATATTGACAGGTGCAAATTGAGCAGAAATAGAAAAATAGAAATGAATGAGGCAAAAAATGAAATTTTCATATTTTGAAAATTTGTGTATAAATGATGGCAAACCTGGTGTTGTGTGGATAACTAGTGTTTGCTGAGTGACTTTTGGAATAATCACAGTTCTTCTGTGATGTGGGCCTTCAATTATAATTTTTGCCTTAATGATTTTTGTTTGAATGTTTTGAATAACTCTGCACATTATACATGCCATCAGCTTGGCAAAAATTATAACTGAAGGCCCACATCACAGAAGAACTGTGACTATTCCAAAAGTCCCTCAGCACACACTAGTTATCCACACAACACCAGGTTTGCCATCATTTATACACAAATTTACAAAATATGAAAATTTCACTTTTTGCCTCATTCATTTCTACTTTTCTATTTCTGCTCAATTCACTCCTTTCAATATTTCAGTTAAAAAGATAATTATAGTACATAAGAAGATAATTATAGTAATTTATTTTAATGGGTGATGGCAAACCTAAAACAGTGTATTTAAGTACTCTGTAGGAAATTTTGAAGGATCATCTTGAACCTGGAAATAGTTTTAGTATTTTCTCCTTTAACAGATCAACACTGGCATAAATATGCACTAAAACAGCAATTTTTGAAATTTTTTGGCTTTGCAATGATGTTTCTGTTAAAAACTGATGAAATGAGGTAATTAAAATTATGAATAATGTTAAATCCCTAGGATATAATAATTTCATTATTTGCTTCTACTCCATATATTAAGTATGAATTTGTTGAACTGAATTCTATGCATAGAATTTTGTTTTCTATCAGTTTTTTTTTTCTTTTTCTTTACATGCTTCTTTCCAGAAAAATTATTGAAACTACTGTTCACTATCTGCAAAAAGATTTTTTTTTTTTTTAATTTAAAAGAAATGTTTAATCACTTGAAATGCATTTTCCATTTATTTCAAGTTTATAATAATATTTTTTTCCTTTTTCACTTATATTTAGCATTAAGAAATGGAAACTAAAATAATGACATTTTTAAATTTCATAAACTGAAAAAATATTTTAATTAATGTAAAAATATATAAATTTCAGTTGACAACAAAATGTGTTTTTAGAGTTTATGTAGAATTTAATTTATCTATGACTCTAAGGCAGTGGTTCTCAACCATTTTTTACCTGTTGACCCCTTTGATCACTATTTTACTCTGGTGGACCCCATACCCATTCAATGATTAAAAACTAGTTTCATAGATATTTCTTTCAAAATTCCTATTTTGTTTTTTCACATTAACTTGTGTCAGTTGGACTATGTAAAATGTTAGAGAAAGAAACCTAGCTGTTTCTTACAACAAATGCATCTAAATCAAAATTTTTTCATGGACCTTTGAAATACTGCTGTGTGTTTCTATCAGGTTTTGTAGGTACCTATACATATGTATATATCTATGCATGTATGCTTTCCCCACATATAACAATAAGAAATTGAAAGAAAAAGAATAAAAGTATTCAATTTCAGAAAGTGAAACAATATTTTCAACAAGTGTATAAATATATACATTTCAGGCAATGAAATATGTCTATGGGCAAGAAAAAAATTATAGTTGTAAATCATGGAAGCTTTAATTTCAGAGAGAAAAGAGAAAATATAATTTCAAAGTAACCAATTATTTGGATGGAAATTTTAACAAAACTATCACATTAAAGAGTCACTAATTAATGCCATCTTAGATATATTAGCTGTACAGTAAATAAGATTTAGTGTCCACTGGGTAAGTCATTTATTTTTGTATTGTAACTTTAATTTTCAATTGAATTCAGTTCTGCAAATTCATACTTAATTGATACTTATTTTATTGGTCTCTTTGCCAAACTGCTAAGTTATGGGGATGTAAACACACCAACACCACTTGTGGTGGTGGAGGACAAACACAGACACAAAGACACATGGATATATATGTGTATATATATATATATATACATGGTTGCCCCTGGGAGCTCCTCTATGCTGATAACCTGGCCATCATAGCAGAATCATTACCAGAACTAGAAAAGAAATTTCGGGTGTGGAAGCTAGGTTTAGAATCAAAGGGCCTTAGAGTAAATGTAGCAAAGACCAAAGTTATAGTAAGCAGAAAGGCGAACTCATCACTCACACCCCTGACGTAGGTGTTCCTGCTCGATCGGTATAAAAGGTGTAGGTAGAAACTCCATAAGATGTACCCAGTAAGCTATGGACACGTAAGAGGTGCAGCAACATCAAAGGAAAATTAACCGAGAAGATAGCTTTCATGTGCGACAGATGCACAGGGGCAATAGACACCACAAATACTCAGAATACAGATTCCATCACACTCCAGGAGAAGATACTAGAAGTAGTTGATAGTTTCCGCTACCTAGGTGACCAAGTTAGTAGTGGAGGTGGATGCTCAGAGAGTGTCACCACAAGAATACGAATAGCCTGGGCAAAGTTTAGAAAGCTCCTACCCCTACTGGTGACAAAGGGTCTCTCGCTCAGAGTGAAAGGTAGATAGTATTATGCATGTGTGCGAACTGCCATGCATCACGGTAGTGAAACATAGGCTGTGACTGCAGAGGATATGCATAGGCTTGAAAGAAATGAAGCTAGCATGATCCGCTGGATGTGTAATGTCAGTGTGCTCACACGACAGAGTGAAAGCGCCCTGAGAGAAATGCGGGACCTAAGAAGCATCAGATGTGGTGTGCAAGAGAGACGTTTGCGCTGGTATGGTCATGTACTACCGATGGATGAGGAGAGATGTGTGAAGAAGTGCCACTCCCAAACAGTTGAAGGTATCCGGGGGAGAGGTAGACCCAGGAAGACATGGGATGAGGTAGTCAAGCATGACCTTCGAACGTTGGGCCTCACAGAGGCAATGACGAAAGACCGAGATCTCTGGAGATATGCTGTGACTGCAAAGACCAGACAAATAATGTGTGTTCATGGCTGCCTCCTGCACCAGTTTCGCATAGCTCCAGCCCATCCAAAGTACCTTGGATTGCAGGACGACCTGCTGTGCTTACCTTGGATCATAGAATGACCTGCTGTGCTTGAGACCTATGGAGTCAAGTACATCAACATCAAATAAAAATCAAATGGAAATTGTAGTTGTGATACCTGTGCTGGTGGCACGTAAAAAGTACGATCTGAACGTGGCCGATGCCAGTGCCGCCTTGACTGGCCTCCATGCTGGTGGCACGTAAAAAGCACCAACCGATCGTGGTCATTGCCAGCCTCCTTTGGCACCTGTGCCGGTGGCACGTAAAACGCACCCACTACACTCACGGAGTGGTTGGTGTTAAGAAGGGCATCCAGCTGTAGAAACACTGCCAGATCAGACTGGAGCCTGGTGCAGCCTCCTGGCTTCCCAGACCCCGGTCGAACCGTCCAACCCGTGCTATATATATATATTCATAAAATAAGGATAAAATCACGTTAATAATAATTATCAAATAGTCACCATCGAAATAAGCAATTTATATATTAAATTAATAAATATATATATATGTGTGTGTGTGTGTGTGTGTGTGTGTATAATTATATTAACGGAGAAAGTCGAAACATGACTTTTCTCCACCATACAGAATGATTGTCTAAACATTACGAAGCTACTGAGAAAAACTGACGAGGGGAAGAAAATCTATGTAAGATTTTAATCTTGAAATTACCTAATTCACAATTAATGTGGAGTCTTTTTAAATATTTTCTCATTAGCCCACTTTCAGTCACATGTATTTATGGAGTTTTTCTCGGTAGCTTCGTAATGTTTAGACATTCATTCAGTATGGAAGGGAAAAGTCACATCTCAACTTTCTCCCTTAATATAATTATATATAAATGAGATGCAGCACAGTATTTTGTCAGTGATCAGGTCGTGGTCTCAAAGCAACGAAAATATTTTGGCAAATTAAATTTAAATGCTGAAGTGAATCTAATGGTTTTTGTGTTTTCTTAAATGGCTTATAAACACCTTCCATGCTGAAATTGTTTTCGTTCCAGCGCACGATCTCAGATCAGGTCATTTGCTATGCAAGTACATCTCCGTAATATATATATATATATATATATATATATATATATATATCGGTTATAAAATGAGATAGGGGTTGAAAATTCAACCCACCATGGGATAACATATATCCAATATACTGCTAGAGAGGTACGCAACAAGACTAATACATAAATGTTCAAAATTGCCATGCAATTAGTTCATTTACTGTATTATGTGGGCAAAGGTAAAAATATTACCGTAAATTAATACTACAAAATTAGAAAAATTAGAAAATGGAGAAACATACTTAAATCAATCAAACATCAACCAACAGATGATACCCAATCAATACTTTATTACACCATTACATAACAGTAAAGGCATTATACAAAATATATTGTAAATATAATTAGACAAGGAAATAGAAATATAAAATATAAAATATAATATGTAATTATATCATATCTGACAGCTGTTTCGGCAGTAAGGGCAAGCATGCCTCATTTAACCTATAAGCCATATAAGGCAGGTATAAATGAGACATTTACAAGGATGCTCCACGGCCTCTTCAGAGAATTTACTTTATTATAAGTGTGAAAAAAATTTTTTTATATACATATAAATATAAAAATATAAAATATAAAAACGTGTGCATAGACACCCATAATACTACACATATATATATATACTCATTAATACAATAATACAAAATAAACAAAACAAAATAAAACAAAATATATATCAATATATATTAATAAACACAGTTATTCTACATATTGGGCTAATAGTTCTAAAAACTAACACACATGAAAATATATGCACACTCACATTTAAATTAAAATCAGACCTATACATGAAAAATAATAAAAAAAACACAGTTCAGTTCATAACATTATAAACTTGTAAAAGTCAATAAAAATTACTATTGATATTAATAATAATAATAATAATAATAATAATAATAATAATAATAATAATAATAATAATAATAATAATAATAATAATAATAATAATAGATACAATTGTGTCTGTACCAAGTACATCCATCGGACATCGACATATCTATGAGTCTGGCTATTCTGTCCGCTTGATATTGATTATTCTAGATTAATTCGATTGGCTTATAGTTTAAAATTTGAATCACAAAAGAAATTTTACGGTTAGTTAGTCAAGAAACGCACATACGCACACGCACATCCACAGATCAATCGCACATACATACATAATTATATGTATACACACACACATACACTCATACACATATATATCCACAAACAACGTCCAACATATAAATAAATAAATAATAAAAGAGGTATAATCCTAGCTATGCAGCCATCCAGCCTCTCAAAACGACAACCATGCCACTAAATTAACTAAATAGGTCCATTCACATATTTCCATAAAATATTTATTATTAAGATACATATATTAATATATCACGACATCTAATGTTATTTTCGCAGGGTACACGCAGCATGTGACACCGCTTTTTTGTAGTCAACATACCGTTTACTGATTTCACCGTAATTTACTATAATCGCATGTACGCTAAGTTATAAAGTATAGATTAATTTTTTATAGTATAAATATATATCTTTTCTACGTAATAATTCCAGTGCCATTATAATATTAATATTTATCCATCAAATAACCTAACCTACGAACTAATAGAATTACACTCAAATATACATACTCGTGTGTAGCAACAGATATACACAAGTGCACCGTCTATTTTCATATGTGGCTCGCGAGAAAACAATTCATAGTACTTATATATAAATATACTTTTAAGCAACCGTGGACATATAGATAACAAATGTAATAATTAACAAGATTTGGCATTAAATAATATCAATGGGGGACTAACCAATACAATTGTATATAAGTAAATAACAGAAATTAAATTAATTATAAGTTAATAAATTGTAAATACCTAAGTTAAAAATGTGATAAAATAAATAAGAAGAAATAATTAAAATTACATACATAATATAAGCACAAACCAGTTTACATGTATCCATATATTATTAAAATAAATAATTGATATGTATGTATATATCTACACTTAAATAAGTAAATAAATAAATAAATAAATAAATAAGTAAATGACTAAATGAATAGATAGATACCATAGAAAACAAATTCAGATAAATACCTAGGTACAGGTACACCTAATATATAGTAATGCTAATATGCATATATCCTCATATGCATAAAATAGTATATATGTAAATAAATAACATAAAATAAAGTGAAGATATATATTGAAGAAAATACTTATATAAACTTAGTATACAGGCTAATATTATGTAAATTAATACCTGTAGATAATGAGTAAAAAAATGAATAGATGGATAACATAGTGTACAAATCCAGAAGATTACAAATATAGACTAAATATATAAGACTGCTAATATTTATAAAGCCAAATGTGAGTAAATGAATAGGTTTATTAATAAATAGCATAAGATACAAATTTAGGTGAGTACAAAGATACACCAAATATACAATATATAAGCCTGCCAAATAAAAACCTACAAAAACCCAAATTCTCAACCTAAACAAACAAACTCCCAAATAGACTCACATAAATTACATAATAGTATTAAAGTATCCAAAACCAGGTATCTAACTATGATATTCATACACACTCTGTAATATTAGAAAACTTCAAGAATCACATATTACAAAGCAAATACCAAAATCATCATCATCATCGTCGTTTAACGTCCGTTCTCCATGCTAGCATGGGTTGGACGGTTCGACCGGGGTTCTGGGAAGCCAGAAGGCTGCACCAGGCTCCAGTCTAATCTGGCAATTAGACTGGAGCCTGGTGCAGCCTTCTGGCTTCCCAGAACCCCGGTCGAACCGTCCAACCCATGCTGGACATTTCTTGCCGTAGTGTATTTCCCTTATAAAACAAGACAAAAAAAACCCTCCATTTTCTAATTTTGTAGTATATTATATATATATATATATATATATATTATATATATATATATATATATATATTATATATATATATATGTGTGTGTGTGTGTATATATATATATATATATATATATATATATATATATATATATACTTGTTTCATGTATTCTTTTATTTTTTACTTGTTTCAGTCATTTGATTGTGGCCATACTGGAGCACTGCCTTGAAGGATTCTAGTCGAATAAATCAACCTCAGGACTTACTTTTTAAGCCTAGTACTTATTCTATTGGTCTCTTTTGCCAATCTGCTAAGTTACAGGGACATAAACACACTAACACAGACACAAAGACACGCACACACATATATATATACATATATTTTTCAGTTTCCATCAACCAAATCCACTCACAAGGCTTTGGTCAATCCGAGGCAATAGTAGAAGATTCTTTCCCAAGGTGCCGGCAGTGGGACTGAACATGAATCATGCTTGTGCCTATAGTAACTGGGTAATGTTTTTTATACTCTTAAAAAACATGCCTCACTGGACACCAAACATTGTTCTATATTATGTACATCACTAATAATACATGCTGAGGAACAGCTACTATCTTTGTTTTGACCGAGTTCGTTTTGTCCATCTTCACAATGGCCACCACCAGAATCTATTTGTACATAGATGAGCCAATGCTGGAGTCTCTATGTGGTTGCTTGAGCTGATATATATAGAAGCCAATTCAGTCTCCTTCAAATCACACATTAATATCTTAAATGAGAAAAGGACACATTAGCTTCCTTTTCTCACTTAAGTCATTAGTTGTTGATACTACTAAAAAAAAACAGTTGTGGCTGGAATGCCTTTGATTAATTGTCAACTCTGCCAAGTTCCTGATTTGTGACTAAAACATAAAACAACAACTTACAAAGACAAGGACACATAGAGAATACATGTCCAAACAATCACATTTAATTCCATACATCTCACCACTGTACAGTATTGTGCTCACAACAAGGCAAGAACATTCCTTACACAAAACCGAATTGCAAATTCGTCTACACTACTTCCCTTTTTGAATCAGTTCTGTTATGACTCATTCTGTTACTTTCACTACCTGGCACATCATTTTCCTGCTTCTCTAACAGTTCTATATTTCTAATAAATGTAATGGAAGGAGTGGTTATTAGTATTGATAATTAGTAATTTCAAATTTCGTGGGACAACGAATGAACAGTAGAAGTAAATTTATACAGACTTTTTTTATCTGTCACAGATCATCTTGTTAGAAACAGTGTACAGAGTCTGTTGTAGTTGGCTGTTTTCCAGTGGTAAGAGAATGGCAAGCATGTTAACTTTGCCTAATGCCATGTAAAAGAGAGAGGCATGTCCCTCCGATAAGGTGTCAGATGAAAGAGAGGTATGTTCCTCCAGCAAGGTGCTAGGTTAAAGAGAGATAGGCATGTCACTTAAGAGAGAAAGAATTCTGTTTAGGTTCCGTATTTATAAATGCTCAGAAGCTGAAAGTAGGTAGGGAGAACAAAGAAAGTAAATGCGTTTATCTGTTTTGGACTAAGTTTAACCTAAGATGTTCGATAAAAACATAAGACTTATCTGAACGGAGTATGACAGTCGACTTCCATAAATTTCTAAATACAAATGCCGAGAATAATGGAAAAAAGCTTACAAAAAAATCTAGACTAAGGTTTCAAATCCTAACTAAAAATCCAGAAAATTAACTGTTTCACATCCATGGTTGATGCTTTCTAGAACTTCATCTTTGCCCTTGAAGTCACATCTGAGCAAACAAAAGACAGTCATGATTGAAATACCTTTGATCAAGGTCTATTCTGCCATAGCGGAAAAGGTGTTAAACAACAAGTAAAATTACAGTAATGATTTCACTACAGCATAAGAAAAACCACGATCACCATAACCGACAAACCACTGTGCGTTTGCTGGACCTACAGGAAATGGCAGTCGAGTATCTCTCAAATCATATCCTATCATCTTATGGAAAACAAAGAATGTATAACGAGAAGGAGTTCATAGATCACTATTTATAGCGATGGAATTTTGAATTTAGTTCACGGACTCCAGGAGACCACAGACTACAGGTTGGGAACCACTGACATAAATTCCATTATAAAAAAAAAACGTCTGATACCAAATGTGGTATTTATCACATCTAACCGTACGTCTGCCCTATCAACGGTGACAGGAAACTAAAAAATCAAAAGCGATATGAACCCAGTATATTATAGGGAAATCTATTGAGTTGATCCTAGTTTATGACTTGGGCCTATTTTATCGAGCTCCAGACTAAAAAACTAATATCTATACAGGTGGAATTTAAACTCAGAATGCATAAGTGCTGAACTAAAGCTGAACTAACATGTCAACAAACGACAAAAGAAGAACACTTAAAAACATTGTCACAATAACAACAGCAACGATAACAAGGAAAATAACAACCATATTGACACCAATAATTAAAACAATAGTAGGAACAAGATTTTTCACAAAATAGAACAAATCAGTGATAAAACATCGCTTTATACTTGTCTACACGTGACATGTAGATAATATGTGTGTGTGTATGTGTGTGTGTATGTGTGTGTGTATGTGTGCGTGTGCTGCATACTTACATACATACATACACAAGTGTGTGTATTTATATGATTATGTTTATATGTATACTTAAATAAATTTTTATCCTTGTAAACAAGTTCTGTTTTTATATGAAGACTTCATTTTAAAAAACACGTGAATAACATTCGATCGACCGTTGATTCGATTGTCTAAGAACTTATCCTTGGCCTCCTGTATAAATTGAGGTTTTAACCCTACCTTTATATATATATATAAATGTATATATATATATACATGTATATATACAAAATATGGAGGTTTAGTTCACAGGTGATCTAAACGATTAGGTATGCTAGGTAAGTGCTGTAATGGATTACTAGGGCTCCAAGGTTATTGCCGAGACAGTAGTTATAGAGCCATTGCAGATTTCCGATATAGCGGATATATATTTGTTAAAGAGGACAACAAACGTTAAGGCAAGGCAAATATCTCAAGTCATATACATTATTATTATTGGAAAAAATTTCAAAGTCTTACAGCTGTTTCTGGGATATCCCAGAGTATGGGATATTCCGTCGTCCTTAACTTCGCCACCACCACCCTCTATCTACCTCTCTTTCTATTTATTTACTTTTCTTTCTTTTTACCGCTTAATAGCCACCTCTGCTACAATTCTGTTATTGACCGTTGATATGTTCGCGTCTTTTTTCTGGATGCTTAAAATATCATGGATTTACGCAGGATTGCACCTAAGTTGAACTGTGAACTTTTATGCTTCTTTTATCTTCTATTTCTTCATCTCCTTATTCCTTACTTCTGTCCTCTATGTCGTCATTTCATTAATCTATACCCTTTTCATTTTCCCTATTTGTCTCCGATGACGGAATATCCCATACTTATTATATATTTTACTTATTATATATTGATTATTCATTTTTAGACTTTTTGTGATCTAGTTATGTTTTATAAAATATTTTTTTTTTATGAATTGGTTTATGTCTATCATTGTTTGAATTGCATAATAGTGGTTTTTCTCTAATACATATATGTATGTATATTATATATTTATATTGTGAAATTTGATTTAATGCCAAATTGAATTTTTCCCTGTAAGTTTGGAGTTATACTCCCTAATATTTTATTTATATATATATATATATATATGGAAGGCCGGTTTACTTTAGATTTATGGCGTATCATCAGATCCCAAAAGCCAGTAGGCTGCGTTTGTACATATTTTCGGAAACCACGGGTCTCTCATAAATATGGAACGATTTGACCTCGGCTACTCCAGGTCATGGGCCAACAGGTTTTGGGATATGACAATAGGCCATAATGCTAAACCCTTTATAGACGGGGAATTTAAGGTAATCCCATAAACCAGTCTTACCCAATTTTAATATATACTTCTCTACGTCTTAGCGTGTGCTTCTTTCGGATTTGTGTTTGTGTTTTCTACGCTGCATTGATAAAGGGCAACAACTCTGAAACATGTCTGCAGATGTCTGACTAGCAAGGTGAAGCGGCTGACCTCCCCTGTTCGAAGGTTTGTAATTGGACGCAGGTTCGTGTGTCAAATAGCTAGCTAGAGGCGATGGCCTCTTGGAGCTAATCAGCGACAGCTTTAGTCTTATATTTATAGACTACCATATTAGTATGGCGATAACTATTAATATATATATATATATATATATATATATATATATATATATATATAATATATATATATATATATATATATACACACACACACACATACACACACACACATACATACATACATATATATATATATATATATATATATATATATATATATATGAGGGGAAGCTTGTGTATACTTTTCCGTATGTATGTATGTATGTATGTATGTATGTAAGTATGTATGTATGTATAGCGAAGGTAGCGATGACATCAAGTTTCGCATTTCAAGGCTTTCTCAAACTGTTTGACTAACCCTCGTGAAGCAAAATTTGAAGTCACAGTCAACCTCTATATGTAAGAAAAAAAACTGCACAAATAATGTTGAGTCCTCTAATCGGTAAATGTTTGTTGTTACTTTTGCGTAACAATACATACATACAGACAGACAGACAGACAGACGAATTGTGATAGAGAATTTTCCATGTCACTTGATCGGATAGACAAGTATAATACCTATCAATCTTGTTCGGCGATATCATGCTCGCTAGAGTGAAAAACTTCTTTAGAGAGGAAGGATCCATTGGGCGAATAGGTTCATGGATCACAACAATTACAAATAAGCTAATGAGCTGGAAGTTGTGCGTGGGGTAGGTTATCGGAATCTATGCAGTCCACAGAGGAATAACGCATCGTAATACTATGCGGGTAGAAGAAAGAATTTGTAGCACTTGTAAAATATCATATCAATTGGGTATTGGATTAAACCGTATCAATTTTATCTTCCTGCTTCAATTCTGCAGTTTGAAGGTGCGCGCGCACCCACACCCATGCACATACATCTGTACATGTTTTGTGTGTGTGTGTGTGTGTAACAACTACGTGTGTATATAAACAAACTTACATTTGTTCTTTAGTAGCACCGAATGTCACAAAAGA
This sequence comes from Octopus sinensis, assembly GCF_006345805.1. Classification (NCBI taxonomy): domain Eukaryota; kingdom Metazoa; phylum Mollusca; class Cephalopoda; order Octopoda; family Octopodidae; genus Octopus; species Octopus sinensis. Next base: position 269,244 of record NW_021824954.1, on the reverse strand, counting down.
ACAGGATTTACATAACTTTTAATAGCTTTTATAGTTTCCTTGGAATCATTTGAAGTAAGTGTTTCTTTATTAAGGAAAACATTTAAATATATCTAGCTAGGTACACCTAGACACGCATATACACAGGTAACCGTAACATGCTTTTTTCTCCTATCAAAACATTTAGATCTGAACTAGGGTTTTTTTGACGCACAGAATCCGAAAATACCACCCATTTATTACCGTCATGTCAAGATTTCAGAATACTGGGTCCATAGAATTTCATAGTTCTTTTGTTTTTTTCCTTTTTTTTTCTTCAGTAAAACAGCTTATGAGGAACAGGGAATAACATACAAGCATACAGATAAATTGGCTTTTCTTCAAAACCGGAATGTTTTCTACTGAAAAATTAGCAAATGTCTTCAAATTTCTACAGACAAATCACATAATTGTTTATTCTGAATTTCCCATGATTTTGCGTTTGGATGAATTTCTTGGGTACTGAACCTTGGGAAGATTACGAGCCAAGTTCTTACAATGCCATCATATGCAAGTCCCATCTATCGTTTCCATCTGGATCTAAAATCAATGGAATAAAGTATTCCATTGATTTTAGGTCCTGGTGGAAACGGTCTCCATGTTCGTCACAGGGAATTTATGAAGGTGAATGTGAAAATGGTGCAGCTTTATGCTCATATTTGCTCCCAACTTTTTTTAAGTTCTCCGGTATGTTGTCGACTATTTCGGCAGAGTTGGCTGCTTTCTTGTCCAGGAAATCATTCACAACTTTTACAAAGGAATTCTGTGTTGTTACTTCAATGCAATTTGTTGAATATACATCTTTCATCAATTTTCTGATTTGGGGCCCATCAAAAATTTCAACTTTTATCTTTTCACTGCTCAGACCGAGACATGTACAATTGATATAATGAATGCATGATTCGTCTTTAACCAGAGCTTTAACAAACTATTTCATAATGCTAAGTTTGATATGGAGTGGAGGTAGGATGATTTTTCCCTGTTGAACTAAAGGCACTTCAACTACATTAAAAGACCCTGGGACCGCAGCGACTATTCTCCGATCACCCAAATCCGGTAAAACCCGTCCTGACAACAAAATACTTGTTGGGTTGTGTAAACATCCATAAGATAAAATCCCATAGAAACGTTTGTGTGTGTGTGTCACCATCTATCAAGAATCCCAGACATCGATGTTTCGACTACTTGGCTTTATCAAGGGGATGTACCTAAGAGTTGATTCTTTATTACGATAATTATATATAATACATAGGATGGTACAGTACAGAACATTACAAACAAATAGTGCGTTTATGATTTCTTTTTAAAGTAATTTTAAAAATACGATGATAAATGTTCTATTTTTAAAATTTACAAATTTTACATGTTTATCCTTGGTCATGAAGCTCAACGGCTACACCATACTCTTCTGCCATGAATGAGATTAAGTAGGGTCATTCATACCCAAATTCCTTATCACATCCTTCCATCTTAACCCGAATATACTTCGCGACAGGTGTCTCCTTTCCAGCCCTATCTTGCTCTATCTGAAGTAATATAGCAAACCAGGACCAGAGATGAAAATTCCTGTCGTGACTCCTTTCATTCCATATACACTCTTTCAATACTGCGACTGTGCATAAAAAGCATGCCTCACCTTCCTTTGATAGTCCACGTGGCGGTGCAATCTTGATCATGGACTCAGCAGTTAGTTGTACTCTTCCTAGATGCGACAGCACGTGTTCTACGTAAATTATCAAGCCCGAAATCTCCGGGCACTGTACAAGAGCGTGCAAAATGGTTTCATCGTCCTACACGTACCTTGGGCATGCTGGTGGTACAGACATTCCATGCCTAGACAATTTGTCTCGAACAGGTAATGCACTCCAATAGCACTGCCATGTCAAGGATTTCTGGTAGTTATCCAGGTACCCCGGTCTGAAACGTCTTTGAAACAGGTTGGCTAGTTGGCCTTCATCGAGCCCCAGAGCTTCTCCTAGGATGCCATCCCTCTTAAGCTCTACCAGCCCTCTATAGAATACCGAGGTGGTATTCCCGCTGCCGGCCTTGCTCGCTTTATGGATTAGCACGAGTGCCTGTCGGCACTCCTTTTGCCATTCAGTCGTGTTACGTTTTTTAATGAAGTCGGGTTTGAGTTCCTCCAAGGAAGCCAGTCGGGGAAAGAATTCCTCTGCCAGCGAATTCCACACCTGGTCACCATCCAGATGGAGCTAGAGGTGTCGTAGCCTCAGCACATGCCTGCACATCATTAGCCACGGCATTCCTAACCCACCCTTTAGCGGTTCTTGGCAGCAAACAGGGCACCTCACAAGTGGTTTTCCTCCCTTCCACAAAAAGCAGAAGAGTAGTGGCACCAACTTGCATAGCCATGAATTAGGGCAAGGGACAACGGTCAGACGGTAGATGATAACAGAGGCAATATACACCTGCACCACCTCCGCCCTCTCTTCCAGGCCAGGTCCGGATTAGGGTCTCCACCCTATCTGCCATCTTACTCCAATTCTTCTCCGTCTGAGAATCCGGTCCAAACCAGACTCCAAGCAACTTAACATGAGGACCATCCGTCCAGTACCCCACGACACTGGACGTTACCATCTTGCTACGCCAGGTGCCGAGCCGCAAGCCAATTTACTTGTCCTTGTTAATTTTTGCCCTGCCACCACCTCGTATCCTTTGATTGCATCCTCTAAACTGGGCAGCTAACCTTCATTGGATACGGTGATTTGACGTCATCCACATATGCAGAAACAGACTTACCCCATCCCAATTCATTGGGTATGTCCCCAAACTCTCCAACATCCGCAGCAATGGTTTAAGAATCAGTACATATAGAAGCGGAAACAGGGAGCACCCTTGCCGAATGGAACGCTCGATCTTCAATGGCACCAAAAGCTAACCGTTTATTTGAACTGTGGATTTGATGCCGCCATAAATGGCAGTGATCCAGCCACGGAAGTCTTGGCCTAGTCCAGCCGCCTCGAGGACTGCCGCCAGATACTGGTAGTCTACTCTATCAAAAGCTTTACTCTGGTCTAAATGGACCAGAGCCCCACCTTTACCGGATAATTTATCCACCCTGTCTAAGGTGTAGCGCAGGAGATGGAGATTTCCTGGATCGACCTGCCTGGGATGGCGCATGTCTGCGCTCTCCCAACAAGTTTCTCTGCGACACGCGCGAACTTCCTCGTTAGCACATTGGCCAAAATCTTTAACTCTATATTAAGTATAGTTATAGGCCTAAAATTACTAATATGGGCTCCCTTGCTCGGGTCTTTTCTGATCAGTGTTACCACTCCCTGGCTCACAGAGCTACCAGTTTGTGTAGACGCAGGCTAGCAAATGTCCGAACAAGTCCAGCATGCTACAATAAAATTCATAAGGCAGACCATCCAGCCCCGGCGACTTGTCCCTGGTGCACTCACCCTGCACCTCTTCAACCTCCGTAGCCGTAATTGCCGAGAGTCGCAACCCACCTGCGAGGAAGTCCTTTAGGGACCTCCCACAGTCCAGCCCGCCGCTCTCCCCGAACAACCAAGCGAAATGCTGGTGAAAATCCTTTTACATCTCTTCATGTCCTTCCATCGTTCGCCCATATTCGTCCGTTAAAGATTTGATAGAGGTTCTCTGCCTCTCCGACTCTCCACACGACGTACCCATCTGGCAACGTTAATACCCTCTCTCCCCACCGCACGAAGCTTAGCTCTGACTTTACACTCTTCGTGTTTGACTTTGAAATGAAGGGAAAAAACCGCTTTCGGTGCCATCACTCTGACGCAGAGCCAGATTCCATGGCCTCATCTAATTCCTTAATTAAGGTCCCTTCTATTCTAATCTTATCTAGACTTGGCTGTTTACTAAATCTAATAGACTCAGAACGAATGGCTCGCTTGAGGGTACACCACCGCCTATTATCAATAATGGCACTGGTTAATGTCCTCTGCACTAACTCCTTAACCTGGGCACGGAAGGTTTTACAAGTCAAAATAGACTTGTTCATCTTCCAGTACCCTGGTCCCTGCTTATGACACTTATCTAGGTACACCTCACACGTCACAAATTTGTGATCCATGTAAGGGACACAACAAAATCGTGGACAACTAAACGTATTCTTATCTCTATCCCTAATGAATATCCTATCTATATAAAATCTGAGTGAACCGTCGTTATTAGGTCCACGTCCACTGTGGAACGAGAGCTTCATCCAGTCTGTACCGGTCTACTAGATTATAGCTTTCTAGTAGCCTTTTGAAGCCAAGGTTTCCTCTTCTATCGTTCGAGCCAACACTATCCACCCGTGCGTCGAGAACAGTGCTAAATCTCCTAGTACAACAAGAGTTTTTGACGTCACTAAGAAGTTCTCCAGGTCCCGGAAAAAATCCGCTTGTCTACACTCATTAAATGCGTAGACAGCTACCAGCCTGAAGGACTGTTTACTTACGTGTCTCATACTCAAAAGGACCAGCCTACCTTCTGAGTCCAGAAAGACTGTTCCTACCTGCACATTCAAGGTTTTCTTAAATAAGACCACCACGCCCCCGCCTCCCCGTCGACTAGGAGAAATAAATTTCTCGTAGCCATTTAGAAGAGGCGAAAACGCTTGTGGCCCGTTCAGCTTGGACTCAGCCGCAACACAAACATCTATATCTAATGACCTAAGGTCGTCTAGGAGACAAGTTTGTTTCCATTTTGACCCCAGGTCACGCACATTTACACACCCTAGCTTAATCTCCATAGTAAAGTATACTTCTTCAGGGCGGCATACCGGCAATGTGGAAATGGGGGGTGGGGATGGAAAGGCATCATCGTACCATCAAAACCATGGCAGAGAGGGGCCACATTTCACGAATTGAAGCCGTATTTTGGTACAATATATCGCCCAGGTCAGGACAGGCTGAGGAGTCGGTGCCACACAGGGCAATATTCAGGTACGAATGGAAACATCCGTGTACTGCATCAATGCGACCCGGGGCAGGTCGGAGAAGAAGTTTGGGTAAAACCCCCAAACGAACGGTGTACGTCACGATGGGAGAAGGGAACAATAACCTCCATCAATTCGAAAAACAAAGTCTCTGTCAATGGTATGCCACGCCATGTTTTGGATGTGCAGAAGATTGTCCATGCCTCAGAGGATGGAACCAGCAGCAGTGGGCAAGAAGATTAAGACAGCAACAGCAGGCAAGAAGATGAAGATAGCAGCAGTAGGCAAGATGATGAAGCCAACAGCAACATGCCAGGAACTCAGGCCAGTCCTGGGGTCGCACGGCGACCACAGAGAGAGCGGCACCCTCCTCCCTGGTTGGCTGATTATGAAACCAGTTAAGGTATGAGTTCGGGAGCGAGGAGTGAGTGGGAAAGCCGGTTGAATGATCTGTAGATCGGGGGGCGTGTGAGTTTGTGGTGTTATGGGCTGTGATGATCTATGTGGTGTTGGTGGAGAAGATTACAGATGAGGTAAACGGAAGTGAAAACTGCAGGGCCCGGCGGAGGAGCCACCGGAGCATGCGTGGACAAAAAAGAACGTGCGGGCAGTTGGATGAGAGACGGCAGCGTGCAAGGACGTGTTTTTTCTTGACAGTAATCGCTCATCCTGCCTAGGTCAACAGGTAAGGTCTCTGTATTTCTTTCTCATTTTGCTTCTTTTTCTGTTGTCTTTTTCCTCAATCACACTACACTACACTTTGTATTAGAATCCTGTAAATAATCGATAAAAAAAATCCTGGTAAGTTAATCAGAGCCAAAAATCCCGGAAAGTCAATCAGAACAGAAGGCCTCAATGTTTTAGAATGCACCATCAGAAGAGTTATGCATGAGGACAACAGGTACAAGGTGCATATGATGTAGAGGGGTCAGTTTACGTCGAACGTGACAAGAGAGAATCATTCGATTCATGCAAAACGTTTGCTAAGCAAGTTGAGATACCAAGAGGCTGGAATGTTTTGGTTTTTCTCTGATAAGAAAAATTCGAGTAGGACTAAAAGTAAACCAAAGGAACGACATTTAGTTATGAAGAGGCCTGGATGAGGTTCCCGTGGCCATGCATACTAAGTTCCCAGCAACTACGATGGTTCTGGAGAGTTGTCAGCAACGAGGGAGATGTTATGGCACCTTGCTTTTTTTCACAGGGCTTAGGGATCAAAACCGCTGTCTAAACAGGTGTTGGAGAAAGTTGTGAGGCCCTTGTTATACAGAGTACGCAGTGGAAGATCAATGTCTCCCAGCAAGACTCTAGCTAGGACAACCCAAGCGTGGGTGCGTGTCAACCTCCATGTTCATGGCTTCCCAGACACATGGCCTCCTAGTTCACCAGACCTTAATCCACTGGACTATTATGTATGGGGCGTAGTCGAGAGAGAAGTCAATCAACACCCCTGTAACACCACACAATCTCTTAAGTCCGCCATAACCATTACTATGTCCCAAATTGATCACCTAACTCGGGCACGTCAATGCTTCCCATCCCGTATTGAAGCAGCCATTGACGCTAACGATAGATTCATTAAATAGATATGATAAAAGGATATCCAGGATTATCTGTATTTGTTAACAAATACAACTTGGATCTTTTCGGTTTGAACGGCAGTTTTTTCTAGCGGTGTCATATGAAATTGTCACCCATAATTATGACCCTAGTATCGATCTATTGCATTTCAATCTGTTTTAGGGTTAGGGTTAGTTAGGGTTAGTTAGGGTTAGGGTTAGGGTTAGGGGTGGGGGAAGGGTATCTTTTTTTCTTCACAAATGTAAATAAACCCAATCTGTTTCTTAAACGAGGGACATATTCATACGGCATAGAATGTTTTTTACCTCAATAGACGTCAGTGATTGGTTGAAATTGCAGAAATTGAAGAAAAAAAGCAACAAATATCTTACAAACTATAGAATTTTCTCAATAAGGCCAAGAGAAAAATATGTTTTATAAACACATTCTACCAGTATACGAAGTTTAAAATTTTTTAGTTACCTAGAAATTTATGTTAAAAACTGCCGTTCAAACCGAAAAAATCCTACAACTTTCCTTGATGAGCTATGCGTCTTTTTCAAATGACCTAAAAAAAAAACTTACTTATTTTGTATATATGCACACACAAGCACGCATACACGTGCGCGCGCACATACATGTAAGTAAATTATTATGAAACTCAATATTTAACATTCATCGATTTTCCACAGGTGTTTATTAGTGATATTAAGTCTTCAATTATATACACATCTGACTGGTATGATAGGATTGAAATTTTTTCAACTCTTTCTATCATTGTTATTAATTATCAGAGAGCTATGGTGGTAAAATACTGAGTTTGTTTTCTGTTGAATTTTCTATGAAATACACGCATACATCTTACACACACGCACACATATAGACACTTCACCACTCCCATGAATAAGGAAAGATACAATAACATCGACAACGCCGACACTCCTACACTTGAGATATATTTGCTATCAGTTTTAATCACACCTTGTTTATAACTAAATATAAACATCCTTATCAAATATACATACCAAAATATTTTGGAGTAAATATGCGTATAGCAACAGGAATTTAGGCGCGTACGATTGTACGATGCATTCGTAGTAATGTATGAATATACACACACATACACACACACACACACACACACATATGTGGCAGTATATGTATGTATGTGATGATTTACAGCAGTGAAACATGGACTCTTAACACTACCATCATGATCGCCCTCAATTAGCCCAACAGAAAATGGAAAGTATCTTGCTCAACATCACATTGCGGTACAAGAAAAACCAACGCCTGGATTCGACAGCACATAAGAGTCAACGACATCATAAGTAACCGTCAAGGAGAACAAATATAAATGAGCTGGCCACATCGCGCTACTCAAGGACAGATGACGATCATTATATCACCCACCTGATGCCTCAAATCACGAAATAAAATTTGAGGAAAGACTGAGATTGATAAAAGTACTGACGAAACTGCATCAGTACATTAATACACGTTTAATGGGGGACTTCAACATCCCTAAAATAAAATGGCGCGGACAGACAGTCAGACAGACAGATAGACAGATAGATAGATAGATAGATAGATAGATAGATAGATAGATAGATAGATAGATAGATAGATAGATAGATAGATAGATAGATAGATAGATAGATAGATAGATAGACAGATAGATAGATAGATAGATAGATAGACAGACAGACAGACAGACAGACAGACAGACAGACAGATAGATAGATAGATAGATAGCTAGATAGATAGATAGATAGATAGATAGATAGATAGATAGATAGATAGATAGATAGATAGATAGATAGATAGATAGATAGATAGAAAGAAAATTCTGGATGGACTAGCGCTTAACTTTGAAATTGAAAGTTATACCAATCCTTGAATTAGAAGCCACTGCATTATACAAAAGGTCCCGCTCTCTCTGTCTAAAATAAGGAGCCAATATTGTAACAGCTTAGAGTTCAAGGGCCCACAGCTTTCCAATATGCTGCAATAAAAAACTCTGAGATCTACAGGATGTAAATGTGTTCAAACTTTTCATCTACCAGATGAACCCACGTCACAACAAGAAACACAAATAAAGGCAGCATTGTCCATCTCCCTCTTCCACAAAAACTAAACACGGAGAGGTCGCAGAAATTAAATGTAATAAATTAACAATCACACCAGTGTCGGTACCACAATATAGCCATGGCCTCCGGCTGAAACACGTGACAGTAAAGGTTAGACTATTTTCTATAGTCACTATGCGGTGAAAGCTTGCTAAGATCAAAGCGCAGTGCATACATACATACATACATACATACATACATACATACATACATATATACATACATACATACATACATATATGCATGCATGCATACATACATATATATATGCATGCATACATACATGCATAAATATATATGAAGTAAATAAGTAACAAAGATATCCAGGTATTAATGCATTACGGCCGTTTCAAGCGGCTCCATTTAATCGATCAATAAAAACATTACATAAATTTGAAATACACCGCTCTCCTCAGATCAGACGAACATGTAAATTTCCAATATAAAGGATAAACCATTTTTAGCACAATTTGCCTTAGTACTAGAAAACAAAAACATACATTGTTACTTTTTGTTACGTTTGTGGCAAAATTAATTTAGGGAAAAATCTAAAGCCTACAATAATTTATAGAGTAGCAGAGGGAAATAGTGGGAGTCAAGAAAAAAGAAATAGTTAATTTATATTTATTTTTATTTTTGTTTTATTTATATTTTATGCATATAGTCTACAACACTTTAGAGTTAAATCCGTTTATGTAAAATGTAAGTGATTAGTCATTTATACAGTTTGATAACAACAGCATCTTCCCTATTCTTCTAGATAAGACCTTGATTTTTGCTAAAAGCCTCCCTCTTATAACCAGGGACAAAACAGATATTCTTCAATTTGGGAAAACTATCGTAGAATTTGAGGGTAGTTTATGGACGAGGTTATTATTATTATTAATATTATTATTATTATTATTATTATTATTATTATTATTATTATTATTATTATTATTATATTATTATTATTATTATTAATATACATAGTACTAAGCGAAACAGCACTATACAGGATCATTATGGCATATCATAAATAGAGATACAAACTTGATAGGTTATTTTTATCACTGATATGAACCCAAATATAGGTGATAGATATCACCAATGACTGAAAAGTCTAAAAGACGAGCTGTTACCCTCCAAGCACCTAATAACTTTAGATAACGTTACACAGCGTAGTGTTACACATTATGGCCTAAAGTTATGATAAAATTAGAAAACAAGTTTTATTAAGATCTAATGTTCTTACAAAATGCTGAAGCAGGATAAATTAATCAACTTCAATTACAAAGCTATAAATTCATTTGAAAACCATCGGCGATAAATAGGACAGAAGGTGGTGAGGACTGTGACCCTTATCGCACATTGGGGCTTTTCTATGAATACATCTGAAGCCATCTTCGTGTTCTTGAATCTTTTTTCATGAAACGATTAATGGTAGCAAGAATCTTATCAAAATCAACTTCCTCTGCCTTAATGCTACACTCCTAATCAGGGTCATTAACATTAAACTGGTCCGTATAAACCGTGATCTTGGTGATGCTACTTAGAAACTCGCCAAGTGGCAACGTTAAATCCCTTTTTTCTGATCTTGATCCTAGAAGCGTTTTGTTGTTTATCTTTTCAGGAAGTGAATGTGCAGAATAACATTCTTTTCCAGAAAAGCCTCTTTCATCTATAGTGAACATAAACAGAGGAGGGTAGTTTTCAAGTTTGATGATAGTCTTGGGAACCTCAGAAATACCCTAGTTTTCTGCGTGCCAGCACTTGTAAGTTCACTGAACATACAGATGTTGTGTAGATTGTACCTTTGAATATATTAACCTTTGCTAGCTGTAAACGCTTATGAATTATTTTTTGTGCTTGAAGACTCTCCTTACTTTTTCAGTTATAAGTTAGTTTAATGAGATGTTGCTTTACGTTTCGTTGCTACCTATATAACAAGTAGACCTTCTATTTTTACTAAAAATATATTCTTTGAATAAGTGAGCTTCGTTAATAACAACCGGTCATTAATGGCAGAAGCTTTTATTTTTGTCCTTATTTTGTATTGGTTGATATGGCCAAATAAGTGTAGGATCTTGCAGGCATGAAGTGGATTCGATCCACCATAGCCAATTTTAAATTAACACTGCAACAGAACTTTTCCCACAGTGGAACAATGGTTTTTCTGTGACAGCAGTTTGACATTCGCCAGATTGCTTTTATCTCGGCCGAAATAATGTCTTCACCACTTGACCCTTTCTAACCTCTTCTATTCCACCAAAAGTTAGAATAGAGATAACAAGACCACCAACTAAATCTATTGTTCTCAATGATATGTCTATCCTACGGGATAGTTATAAAAGCATAAACCCCAATCAAAAAGTTAGTTCAGCCACATGGTGACGACTCAACCAGTTCAGTCACTTCGGTGACGACTCAATGAGTTAGCCACTTTGGTGACAACTCAGTGAGAACGAAGTCTGGCTGACCAGCTAGAACCTTGGTCAGAGAGAGAAATGAAGTTTATTGTCAGCAACTGTGAGTCAATGCCCTACAATTCTCACTAGCTCTAATTCTGTTCTCTTACAACATTATTCCATCTCTCTCTGTAATTACTACTAAACAATGAAGAGGACACAAACACAAACTTTCTTTCGCATGCTCTCGGATGTTATAACCTGCCCGTCGAAGTATGGTATTTTTCAACGTAACGGCAAATAAATACTTTCTTAAAACTTCATGCATTGTTCATCTTTCACATCCTACAACATGCCGTTATAACAACAAACTTTTATCGTCACAACTTCTGACTCCGACATTTCATATTATTGTGTACCTAATCAATCTTAACCGTTGCAATTGGTAACCACGCTAATAAAAACTTAACCGTTACAATTTGTGACCCTCGACTTCCACTAAAAACTTTATCGTTATAAGTCTTGCCCTTTTACGCTTTGCGTCCATCAATTTCCAGTTGCTTCCAAACTGTGATGCTTTTCCTTGTTACCATATTTGAGATTAAGAAATATCGTATATAGCGTAATAGTAACCACGAACACGGCACCAACTACTATATATAGGATCAACAGGAAACCAGTTCAAGACACGATACAACAAACACACGCACACTTTTCGTAACCCAAACAGGAAAAATATGTAAACATATCTCTTTTTTTTCTCTCTTTTTACTTATTTCAGTCATTTTGACTGCGGCCATGCTGGTGCACCGCCTTTAATCGAGCAACTCGACCCCGGGACTTATTCTTTGTAAGCCCAGTACTTATTCTATCGGTCTCTTTTGCCGAACCGTTAAGTGACGGGGACATAAACACACCAGCATCGGTTGTCAAGCAATGCTAGGGGGACAAACACAGACACACAAACATACGCGCACATACATATATATACATATATACGACGGGCTTCTTTCAGTTTCCGTCTACCAAATCCACTCACAAGGCTTTGGTCGGCCCGAGGCTATAGTAGAAGACACTTGCCCAAGGTGCCACGCAGTGGGACTGAACCCGGAACCATGTAGTTGGTAAACAAGCTACTTACCACACAGCCACTCCTGCGCCTATATGGACATTAAACTCAAAAAATACTCCGTTTAGCATCAATTAGAAAATACTCTCACACGCACAGCCATACCATGGTAACAACAAACCCTGCCAATTTTGTGCTAATGAATCCTACCACATTCTCACATTCAAGAGTCAAATTGTGAACCGAAATTCTGAGCTAGTCTCTTCATACTTGTACAAAATCTTAAAAACACTTAAACATTTTAAAACCAATAATTTTTTCTAAGGACTAAACATGTATATATCTCATCACCTTCTCTCCTTCTACCTACATCATAACCTTTTCCCATAATATATATAAAAGACATTTTTTACAGCTTCACACTAAACAAGTACTGTAGAAATTATCTAAATATTTCACCAACCAAAATCCTTTCAAAAGATTTTCTAATATACGTGCATAAATCTACATACACTCACATAAATATATATTTGTATAGAAGAAAGTTAAGTTGGAAAACCATTTTCTTTTTTAATTTTCCTTTTTTATTATTGTTTATTTTAATGTCTCATTTTAAATTTTTAAATCAATTTTCTAAATTCAACTTTATTTTATTCCCATTTTTATACATGAGTATATATACACTTTTTAAAACGCCTCATTTTCGCATATATTCATAGGCCTAAAATAGTATATTATAAAACACCCACGTTTGAAACAGAATGGGAGAAATATCTATAAACACATTTCAAAAACTCTGCCTCCATAAAACACAAATGTTAAAATCTCTACATATTAATCCAATTGCTCTACAGAGAAACATACTGACAAACAACCATTACACTTATTGACAAACAACCATTACACTTACTGACAAACAACCATTACACTTACTGACAAACAACCATTACACTTACCCACATCCTCTTGTGTACATCAAAGCACAAGATGAACACATTTTTATACTAACAACACCATGACATGCCTTACTAATAACTCCCACTGTCCAGATACAAACAGGAAATGCCCTAAATAACAACAATAGCAATCAAACAAATTGGCTAATTAAAGCATACGACCTATTTACATTGTTTTATGAGCCCTTAAAATAATTCCATCAGAAAAAGTTGACGCACTCAACTACTGAGTTTTGTTTTTTTTAATACTGTACTAAGCTTTGGACTTTCGGCGTTTACATTATCAAAACAAAGATTAAATTCAATAGAACTAAAAGTACCTAAAACTACTGGTACATCCGCTGATGAAAAAAGAGCGCCCTACACCTACGTACACCCTTTTCTGTGAACCACTAAAAAATAAACTCATGACCTGAGGCTGACACTCCTTAATATACACACTTGCTTGCAAAGTTCCACATGCGTAAATAAATCCAAAACAATAACATAAACCCGGATTTAATCAACAAAAGTTCCTCCAAAACACCTTTCGTGTTTTGGAGAACCAATCCACCCTACAACCTAATTATCACTCCACTCAAACCCACATTCAAGATTTTAGCTTAACAAAGACTATATAAAACCAAGATTAATAATTTCGTTGCATCAGAAGACACAAAAGGTGCACCTGGTTGTCAAATGATAACAGAAAAAGAACAAGCAGATAAAATTCTCGTAGAGGTAGTCAAGTTGGTGAAGACAACGAACCATCGTGCATGAAAACCTGATTCGCTGTTATATTATAATCTCGTCACAATGGCACTTCGTAAATTGACCAATCAACAGACTCTGATGTTCATCAATATTGTCAACATCTTCGAGTTTTAAGAAAACTCATTATTCGGAAGTAGCATCAACATATTCACAACTGGAACTCGACTCACTTTTATATCAATTCGTGTCCATTTTTGTGATGGCACGGTAGAGTGTGATTTTATGACAACTAAGCCACTATTTTCCATAAGACACTAATCACATGAGGGCTTCCTTATTAGTATGTGTTAGAAAGGGTTCGGAACACGAAAATACTATGAAAAATATATCTTATAGTATCACTAGTTCATTATTATTATTATTATTATTCCTTTGTAACACAGTGTAGGTAAAAATGCACTGGAGTCTTTAGTCATCTGTCAAGTCACAACAAGGATCTCAGACAGATAAAGTTTTCCTTAAGATGTGTGCTGTGTCCAACAAGGCTACTTTTTGCAAGACATCAATCTTGTATGGGATTTCCAGTTGCCTTAAGAAGTCTTGAAGTTTCAATGGGGTTGAGCCCGATGCTCCGATCACAACTGGTATCACTTTTACATTACATTCTCCCATTCGATAAAGTCTTGCCATTTCCACTTTCAATTCGGAGTACTTGATTTCTTTACAACCTCTTTACTCACACTATTCATGGCATTTGGTATGGCTACATCAATGATCTGACAGTATTTGTCTCTTTTATTCAATATGACAATATCCAGCCGACGGTGTTCGATTACACAATCCGTCTGAAAATCATAGTCCCAGAGTATCGTTACTTTTACATCCTCCTGCATAACTTTACTTGGTACATGCTCATACCAGTTCTCTGTTACTTCATATCGGTATTTAAGGCATAAGAACCAATGAAGATATACACACACTTTATTGTGGCGACGCTTGTATTCTTTTAGTGCAAGGCTCTCACATCCACTTACCAAGTGAGTCACATTTTCCACACTCTTTCCAGAGAGTCTGCATTTCTGGGTGTCAGAAGTTTTATAGACGTTATACTTCACTGAATTGGTAGCGAAAGCCTGATCTTGTGCAGCAATGATCAGGCTTTCGGTGGTACGCTTCAAATCTTGCTCAAGCCATACCCACGGTGCTGTATTATCCTTAACGTCCTGTGTATTCCTTTCAAACTGTCCATGCATTCTCATTTCAAGGTCATCTTTGCTCATCTCCTCAGCTCTTTGGTTAAACTCTTCCTTTCCATCATTTCATCTGCATTTACACTTTCGCAGCATATTGCAGCAGGTCTTCACCACTATTCATCAAATACTCGGCAAGCGTTCTGCTTTTGTTCCTTATACAATGGTCTATACTAATTAGTCCTCTGCCACCAGTCTTTCTTTTCATATACTGTCTGTTTAAGTTTTTTTTAGGATGTAGCGCCCCATGCAGCGTCATCAATTTTCCTGTCCTTCTATCCAGTGTGGATATTTCCTCCTTAGTCCATTCGAGGATGGACGCACTGTATCTGACCACCGCAAATGCCCAGATATTCATTGCGGTAATCAAATGTTTGGCATTCGGGTTGGATTTCAACACCATCTTCACCTTTTTTTTTATACGCCTCGCCAACATTGACTTTCATTTCTCTGTGTAGAATGTCATTCAGCTCCAAAATCAAGAACAACGTTTTCCCCATTGTCTCCTTCTAACGTTCGGAAGAATTACTTCGGGTTATTTTTTAACAATCTGTTCTCCTCGATCTGTTTATTTCTGTTCACAAATCTTCTGATCTTCTGACTTTTTGCCATGATCCTCTATTTTAACTGCTCTATTACTGTATCAAACCTGTTCTTCCGTATTTTACACTTCTTCCTTAATTTTTCTCGTTCGGTCTTTTCCCCATTTTACCAGGTTCCTCTTAACCATTGCTCAATTTTTCCTAGATCTTGCCTTTCCCTTCTTAATCGAATTCAATTACTTAGGGAGAGACACCTTAGTGAAAGTGCTGGCGCTGGTAGAAAGAGGTGCCGCACTATAAAAACCGCTGGAAACCAGTGACAGTATCATTTATACTTTTTCCATGCCACCAATAAAACATCAGGGGGAGAAGCCAGATATCAAAAGCAAAAGAATCGAAAAAGAATTCGACGATCTTCTAAAAGAAGAAACATACGAATTACACCCACCTGGCTACAAATTTTCTAGGACCCGGAACACACATCTTCGAAAAAAATAAACGAAGAACCTCTAAACGAACTAAACAGACTAGCAAAAGTCCATGACCTACACTACACCGACCCTCAAAAAGATACTACTGACGCAGACAAACAATTCATCAACGGAGCAATACAACAAGGCCCACTGAGACTCGTATCAGCAGGAATTATCTACGCTAAACACAATCTTGGACTCGATCAAATCTTCAGACCGGACTATTCAGATACTTATCGTTCTCTCTTTCCTAACCCTGTCCATAATCAAGTTATGGACAACACGCAAAACAACGCAAACGCTGCAGTCGCTGCGCAACCCAGCCATGCGAACACAAACGTGCAATCAACAGGAATCCAAGACGACTCCGGAAACTTTACCAGAAAATTTATCGTGTCACGCACGTTCAGAAGCTCAATCAGAACCACAGACATGAACCAAGCAAAAATCGAGTTTGAAAAATTCGACTCTACAGGCGAAAAAACCTACCACAACATCGGACATTACTGCAAAGGAACCGCAAAATCCAAAGACTACATCGTCCCTTACTAAATGACATCATGAATAAAACCCTCACAATGGGAAGCAATGACACAAATGGCGACGTCGTACAGAATAACCAAACAAGGCTTCAAAATAGACGACATCGTGTGCGGAGAATGGACAACAAGAAACAACGAAGAAATCTTCGTCGATTCTCTCACACCTTACTTCGAAATATACGTAGACACAGGAAAATACATAGGTCACGGCAACCTAAAATCAATATCAAAACTACCTAACCAAGGATTAAGACTCACAGAACCAACCACTTACACAAACCTCGAATTACCGACGTACGAACTTACATACTGCGCACCGACACATCTCATAAACAAATACACACCAGATACAAAAATGGAAGGAGAAAACAAGAAAACTTAAATGTACCTGCTTTCATTACACGACTGGAGAGACATGAGATAAAAAAAAACACTACGACAAGGTGACACTTTCCAACACGTTTGGGAAAACCCTTCCAGATTAGAAATAGGTCTAACAAATTTCACACAAAACACCAACTACACCGTATCGGGACTCACAAACACATTCGGAGACGCATTTAATTGGGAAAGAAATGTAAACGTCGACATGACATGGGACGGAGGTTTAGACACAGGTACAGCACCGTTCGTCGGCAGCCATTCAACAGAGATTAAAGAAGGCTTCGAAGAAGTCAGAAGAAGAGCAAGAGAGCCAGGACAAGCAGACATCAACTACAAGAAGACATCAACTAATTAACGTACCAGTCATACTCAGGCCGAACAATACACAACCAGTTATCTACTTCACTTTCGACCTCACCTACTACATCGAAATCGTATGCAAATACGAACAATTCAACCACTCACAAGTCATTGCAACAATAGACCCAGACGTAGCTGAAGTAGTTACCCCAGGTTGAAATTTCCCTCAACATTCAGTGACACACCCAAGCAGGCACTTACGCGGTACAGCGGTTAAAAATAGAAAAATAGGGCAGACCATACAACACAATGAAGATACAAAACGACCACTCAAATACATTTCCAGGCACTTTGTTAACAAATAAGACACGCCCACTGGCAGCAATGCCATTGAACACTGGTACGATCACACCTATAAATACACCGAAAACATTCGTAAACACTCGAAACTGATCAAGATGCAGACTACATCAGAACAAGACTGCGAAAAAAACGCCTTCAACATCGTCTTCCAAGACAACCTAACTCCTTACACATATATATTGCGATCGATACGTAACGGACTCATGAACAGCGGACGCATGAGATGCCAAGCTGCCAACAGTTTCACATTCGGCAGTTGCATAGATAAACCAATGATCTACACAGATGAAATGTGGTTTACAAACAACAACGTAGAAGAGGGCAAGTGCATTCTCGAAGGAACAGACACTTACATAAACGTCAAGCATCAGCAGGAACGTATCCTCTAAAGAACGCCGAGCCTATCGACTAGCATCACAGAACCATGAAGAGTCGTCCCACAAGACGAACAAACCATAAAAAATAGACTCTTTTACTACGTCACTCACAGATCAATGCCTCAACTAAAAGAATGGGGCAAAATAGAACTAAGCCCACGATATAGAAATCATACATAGACAAATACATAGACCACAAATACACTGATATATACATTTCAGACAACACACCACCAACATCAGACTTATATACCATTATACCATCTGGCTACGACTCTCCTAACACGAAAAGAAACATCAACAAAGTAAAAAGAAAACTACAAGAACTTGAAACCACACCGAAAAGATTTAAATACGACACACTACTGACATACAATAAAGACAAATACGACGACCTAGCCATGGCATGCATAAGAGATATAGAAAACCAACACAACAAATGCAAGTTCGATCCAGAACAATCTGCACAGGCATGTCTCATACACGGCCAAATCACACCCATGTGTAACTTTGATTACACTCCATACACACCGGACATACAATGGGTCGGCTCACCAGAAATATCTGACGAAAAATGACTACACGGAGATAACTTCATTAAACAATATTTCAACTCTCAACTACAACAACAGAACATACAAAAATACAAATGCAACTGCGCATTCTACTACTACGAAACACTCATTCGACAAAACATTCAACAATCAATTAAAATTTTGATTTTACTCTATTAATGCGCGTGCGCGCAACCAAAACTTTTCTTCACCAGATAACTGATGCGGGCAGTTTCGGACGTGCCGGGCGGGAAACCTTAACCATGATTGGCTATTATTATTATTATTATTATTATTATTATTATTATTATTATTATTATATTATTATTATTATTATTATTAGGTGAACAGTGCGTGCCATCAAAGTGACACTGGGGTAAAATATACGAAGCCCAGTATACCCATCTAATAAGAGTACACCAGACACATGCATCACAACCATATTTGCGCGACATGGTGATCTCATATCAAGATAAACAGCGCATGACCTTGGGTGGGGGCAGTTAGAATTTTCTTCAGGTCAAGTAGCCATCCCAGTCAAAAGTGTTGTTTAAGAGCGTTGAACAAAACACCCATATTTCCAGAGGTGAATTATCCAAACCCCAAATAATTCCTCTCAACACATGGCTGTGATGCTCCCCCACTACTTCTGCTCACGATCAGAGATGCACATAACGTCAGCCATTAAGGGACATGCTCAACTGGTTATTGTCAAAGAACTGACAAGCAAATCTGT
The DNA here is from genome assembly GCF_006345805.1 of Octopus sinensis. Classification (NCBI taxonomy): domain Eukaryota; kingdom Metazoa; phylum Mollusca; class Cephalopoda; order Octopoda; family Octopodidae; genus Octopus; species Octopus sinensis. The sequence goes on along the minus strand of NW_021824954.1, from coordinate 249,993 downwards.
GGTATTGAGCAGAATATTTGCCGTAGCCCATCTTTTATACCAAGACAAAGCAATGTACATGATAACACTTCCAGTCAGTTAAGATCTGAAGTTATGTGAACAACTGCCTGGCACTGCATCAGGGCGTTTATTATTATTATTATTATTATCATCATCATCATCATCATCATCATCATCATCATCATCATCATCATCATCATCATCATCATTAAGGCCGCCATACTGCAAAGTCACGGAAACCAGGAGCTCTGTAAGGCCCAATTCATTCATTTTTATTGGTACAGCTTTCTGGTCTGCACTTGTAGCATTTCAGTTTAGAGACACACCTTGTTTTGCAAGAGGTACACATCAATACTTTTTAACTATCTTAAACTATCTTGAAAAAGCAAATATTTTGATATCTTACAAATATTTTAAATCATGGCAGAAAAAGAATTAATTATAATGTTCCATGATGGGATGCGTTCCATGTCCCAAAAGCAAGAGACTACTGACACAGCCTTGACTACAGTAATGACATCACCGCCACGCTAGTGAAAACGAACACAAATTTAAAGGCTAAAGGTAACACACTTTTGTTTGCTGGCAGCTTCAAAACTTTTGACAGTTCAACAAATCTACAATTCAACAATATATTTTACAATTCCACTAACAACAACAATACCAAGTCTACAATCACTACAACCACAAGAGATGCTGAAAAGGGTATTTCTCTTGCGAGTGCAAAGTTTCTGCGTAAATAAATAAGAATGAAAATTGCTCAAACAAATTGTAAAAAAAGAATGAGAGACGAGTAGTCCTCAACCCTCCACCCGAGTAATAGAAAATATCAGAGCAAAATCGCGCCGTGTGGAAAACGCTACTGAGGCCTAGATTCAAAATGCCTTGACGCGTATGTGTGCACAAGACCTACATCAGTCGAGGAAAGAAGTTTGGCACGATTGAAATGCGATTTGGGACTGAACAAGAAGCTGTTTCATTCCCGAGGAATGAACTCTTTTTAATCCACGGTTATTGCGGTCAACGCCTTGCAAAAGTTAGAGTGATAAATGTGTCGCCAAAAATATCCATCACCTGGTTAATATTGGCCATCTTGCAGGCCTTTTCGTAATCAACAAAAGTGATACTCAAAGGTAGCTTGTAGTCTTCTGATCGTTCTATGAGCCATGTGAATATGTGATCTATCTTACCATACTCCCTACGGAAATTTGCTTGCACATCCGACCTACAGAGTTTCAGCCCTCTCCTGCATCTTTTAAGACTTTTCTTTTCTTCTGCAGCCTGCATCAATTTCCTCAGTCTATAATTCTCGAAGTCCTTTCTTAGATGTCTGATCGCATTGCAAATAACGAAATACTCGAAGCGATATTTTGTACTCCTCTTCATAGTTTTCCGTTTCTATAGCATTTTCTCCGTCTCCTCCGAGATTCTTCCGTCAGGTTCCCGCTGGCTTGCAGTTTCTGCTTTCCATATGCAGTTTTTAATTTTCTGGACCAGCCAAATTGTAGTTCTCATCCAGTTCTTCAAGCTAATTCCAAATTTCCTTCTTGATAACTTCCTGCAGCTGCTTCACACATTGACTCTACAATGAGATATGCATAGCCTTTTTCCCTTTAATTTCATTGATCACGATCTTCGCTCGCAGCAAGCGATGATCAACGCCTGTGTTAAATGACGCTACTACTGAGACGTCTTTGCAATATGCATCGTTTGTCAACTAGGATGTACTCAATTTTATTTTTGCGTTGAACGCTTGGGACTATATAGGTGCTTCTAGATTGCTTCCTGTTATAGGCTGTTCTTATACATACATACAAACTATATATTTTTTCTTCCCCGCTAAATTATCCATTTGTATACATTGTTTACATAATTTTTTTACCACGTGATTCAGTTCTGCGGCAGAACTTACGAAGAAGGTTATGATTCATCTCAATATGAGAACGAAAATAATCGACGAAAATTTATAACGACGCTTATTATTTTCATCTATAATGAACTTCTTCTTTGTGTATTTATTATGTACAACACGTATAATCTGAGAAAGTATGATCATGGAAGTTTCATTGTTTCCTTACAAAAAATAATGGAATAAAAGATCGTGAAGATGTATATATATATATATATATATATATATATATATATATATATATATATATATAAAGTTAATCCAAACAAGGAAACAAAAAGACAACAACGCAAGGATGTGAAACAAATAAAGTATTATTGGACGCTCAGGAAAGAAGGGAAGAAGGAGGGTTTGACGTTTCGAGCGGAGCTCTTCGTCGGAAAAATAGGAGAAAGAAAGATCCCTAGACGGGGGGACAGAGGAAAAAAAATCGCCGGTGGTATTCACGAGTTCACATACTAAAAAGACGGAAGTGGTAAAAATGGAGGAAAATGTTTTTAAAAACAAGAGAGTTATATCAAAGAAGGAATGGTAAAAAAGGTGTGCAAGATGACAAGTGTGTGTGAGTGTGTACGTGTGTGTGT
>NW_021824954.1:237500-242500 GCF_006345805.1 Octopus sinensis | reverse complement strand
CAGTTGCCCATGTATACCAGCCTCCCACGCCACTGATGTTATCCAAGGGAAATGCAAAGGCCGATACAGCTTGGTACTAGTGATATTGCAACTCATTTCTACAGCTGAGTGGACTGGAGCAACATGAGATGAACACAACATACACCCCGAGAATCGAACTCACAACCTTATGAGCCCGATAATTTATATTACATTGATAAATGACAAAACATACTACTTTTTGTAAACGAAGTTTAATCAGAATGTAGACTGGAAGTATATAAAGTACTGTAACAAGTCTATATTATATACATGGAAATAATGTCAGCTTTTCTCTTTTAAAATGCCGTCATTTTTGGCTGCACGATATTGTTACTATACACGTAAATACACACACACACACGCACATACATTTATATGTGTTTATCTTGCGCATATATATATATATACGAGGGGCGTTCAATAAGTAATGCCCCTGACCCACTTCCCATAGCAGTAGAGCAACGACACTTGGCACAGTTATTAGTCTTTTTCAACATAGGAACCACCCAGAGTTATGCATTTCTCCCATCGTTTGATGCGGCTCTGGAGACCGTTTTTGTAGAAGAACCCAGCTTGGTCCTCCAACCTCAACGTGACTTCAGAAATCAAGGCTGCATCATCTGGGAAACGCTTTCCTTTCAAAAACAACTTCATGATTGGGAAGAGGTGAAAATCAGAGGGTGCAAGGTCAGGAAAGATGGGGAGGAGTCCATAGCCATACGCCTGTGCTTCTGATCTGGCGACACGCGAGTTGTGAACCGGAGCGTTGTCCTGCAGGAGGAGGATGCCTTTGCTGATCTTGCCCCGCCTCTTGATTTTGATAACTTCTCTTAATTTCCTCAAAAGTGAAGCATAATAGGCTCCTGCAATTGTGGTACCCTTTGCCAGGAAATCTGTCATCACTACTCCGTGCTGGTCCCAGAAGACTGTGAGCATGACCTTGCCAGCGGAGGGCTGCACCCTTGCCTTCTTTGGAGGAGGTGAGTCACGGTGTTTTCACTGCATTGACTGGGCTTTGGTCTATGGATCATCATTTTTGAAAAATTTTGACTCATCTTGGCACATCTCCAAATTCACCCTCGAGCACTCGACGCGTTCTTGCTTCTGGAAAGGCGTGAGCAACCTGGGAATCCATCTGGCAGACACCTTTTGCATATGCAAATGGTCATGAATGATAGTTTCCACAGACCCGGTACTAATCTTGACCTTATGGGCTATTTGGCGAATAATTATGCGTCGATCTTCGAAAATGGCAGCCTCAACTTGACGGACAGATGCCTCATCAATGGCAGAAGGGGACGACCAGATCTGGGAGCTGTTTCCACAGAGTTCCGACCATGTTTGAATTCACAATGCCAGCGTTTTACAAGGTCATATGATGGGGCATCATCACCATAAGTTACTTTCATTTCATCAAAAGTCTCCCGCGGTGTGCGTCCTTTCAAATACAAAAACCGGATCACTGCTCGACACTCAACAGGCTCCATTTCACACTTGATTCAGTTCAAACACCTGTAAATCACAAACCACAATTAATTCAGAGCTGTAATTTGCCACTTACTCTATAGAGATATAACTGATTGCACATGCAGAATTTCAGCTAGATCAAACAACTGTAAGTGGGTCAGAGGCATTTCTTATTGAACGTCCCTCGTATATACCTGCTTTCATATATACATATATGTATTCTTATGCACACATATAATATGCATACGTGCATGTATACATGTTTGTGTATGCCTACATACATACATACATACATACATACATACATACATACATACATACATACATACATACATACATGCTATCAAATTTCATAATCTTATCGTCATGCTGAAGCTTTAAATATGTTGGATGTTGGATTTAATTTCCATTGCAATTTTAACTAGGCATATCAATTCTCGTCTTTCTTTTCCCCTTCTATTTTATATTTTGTTTTTTGTTTTTTTCTCTTTTTGTTAATCTTTTTCTTCCCCTCTTTTCTTTCTTCTTCCTTTTCCTTTTTTCTCCTTTCTGCTTTCCATCTTCAATTACTTTCTTATTTCCTTTTTGCGTCTCCCATTTTTCTCTTCCTCCTTTTTTCCTACTTCTGCTTTCTCTCTCTCTCTCTTCTTTCTTCCTTCTTTCTTCTACTTTTCCGTTTTTCGTTTTCTTCATCTTCTTTTTTCTCGTCTTCCTCCTTCACCTTCTTGCGTAAGCGAAAAAGAATAGCTGAAGGTCATATGTTTATGCGCAAAGAAATTAATTAAGCAATTAAATAGGACACGCTATCAGAAACTTAAGCTGCGTTTTCCTTTCCTTTGCAGCAGTCCAATCTTGGCAAAACACAACATTTATGTAACTTGAAAGTAGTTTTGATTTATACTTTCAACCGTAGGTGATTTTTTTTAATGTTTTTTTGTATTCTTGTAATTATTCATTATCTAAGAGTATCAACTCTAATACCCACTCATGCTATTCGAAATCACAAGCTAGTCACAAGCGCAAATGACATTAAAAGAACATTCTAGACCAAAAGTTCACCAAATTATATGTATGTCATCATTCAGTTTTATTTCAAGATTTCTTGCCAATAGAGAAAACCCGTTTCTAACCTAGATCCGAGGTACTTTCATTGGAATTTCAAAAAATGAACTGTGTATGTATGTATGTATGTATGTATGTATGTATGTATGTATGTATGTATGTATGTATGTATGCATGTATGTATGTATGTATGTATGTAGTATGTGTGTGTGTATGTATGTATGTACGTATGCAAGCATGTATGTATGTATGTATGTAGTATGTATGTATGTATGTATGTATGTATGTATGTATGTATGTATGTATGTATGTATACATGTATGCATGTATACGTGCTGATTTGTATCCTCTCTTTTATGTATGCCTTCTCATGCATATACTTGCATATCTAGACATGCTCATATATATTGGATTGGCAACTAAGTTCCCGCCGTTTTTTTAAATTTTGGAATTTATTGCGTTTTTAAATTTTGGAATCTATTTTTTTCAAGAATTTTATTTTTAAATCAATTTGGAATCTATTTTGTCTTGTTTTGTCTTCTAGTTAATTTTAGTTAATTTTTTTCATTTTCAGATCATTAAGAAAAACGAGCATTTTCGACACCTTCTTTTTGCTTTTAATGAAGATTCTAAGGCCGCAAAAGCTGCTCGCAACATTTGTGCTGTGTATGGAGAGGGAGCCATAGCTGAAAGAACCACTCGTGATTGGTATGCCAAGTTCAAAAATGGAAATTTTGATCTCAAAGACGCACCTTGTTCTGGCAGTCCAGTTGAGTTCGATGAAGAGCGATTAAACCAAGTTTTGCACGAAAATTCTCGTCAAACGACAAGAGAACTGGTAGAGAAATGGAATGCTGCCACACTGCTATAGAGAAGCATATTCACTCGATGGGAAAAGTTCAGAAGTATGGAGCATGGGTTCCGCATGCTTTAAGTGACAACAATAAAAATTGACGAGCCACAATTTCCGCTGGTTTGTTTGCTCGTCACCGCTCAACTCATGGACACAAGCAACGATTTCTTTACCGAATCGTTATTGGTGACGAAAAATGGTGCCTGTACATCAATATGAAGCAGTGTAAAGAATGGCTTAGCCCCGGTGAATAAGCGACACCGCACGTGAAACAAGATCTTCATCTGCGTAAAACGATGTTGTGCGTATGGTGGGACTAGGAAGGGACTATCCGTTATGAATTGCTCGAACGGAACCAAACGGTGAACGCGGAACTCTATGTTCAACAGATGGAACGACTCAACACGGCTATTCAAGAGAAAAGACTTAATCGGCAGCATGGAGTTCTGCTGTACAACAACGCCCGCCCTCATGACCAAAGAAGCCATTCAAACGCATGGCTGGGAAGTGCTGCCACAGCCGCCGTTCTCTCTTGATTTGGCACCTCTTTCGATCTCTTTCAAATGCTATGCGCGGAATTTCGTTCAATACTGATACAGAATTGAGAGCTTGGTTGGATCAATTTTTCGAGTCGAAATCGAGTGATTTCTACCAACGTGGTGTTGAAAATCTTATTGAACGCTGGGAAGAAGCTGTAAACAACAATGGTGAATACATTATTGATTAATTAGTTGTTATTTTTTTATTAAACCTTTTAAAAATATTAAATTTTAAAAAACGGCAAGAACTTAGTAGCCAACCCAATACTTAAATATGTAAAATTTCTGGAAAGTTTTACATATTTTTACAGTTCCAGTGATGGCTTGGATCTGTAGACTTAGAAATAAATTTCTCCTTTCTGGTTTTGAGAAGCCTAATTTCTCAAGATTGGTATTTAGGCAGTGTGTTACATATCTCACTACTCCAATAATTACAGGTATAAACCTGAACTTGTAATCTGGATAGAGTAACTGCAGATTTCTCAATAGTTCAGGGTAGGTGTTCTCTTTTTCACTGATTTTCAGCTTTGTGTTAACATCCGCTGGGCTGTTGATTTCCACAACTGTACACAGTTTCTTTTCTCCATCCCAAATCATTATATCAGCTCAATTGTGTTTACCTTTTATTGAGGTTTTCACTGGGACATTCCACCAGTGCTCCTTTTTATTATGAGTGGCTATGGCTTCTATCATACTGTGAGTTCTTATTTCATTGTACTCGGGGTTATCCTTCCGACAGATTTCATTACATAGTGTCCTAGCAGCATCATGTCTCATCGGTAGATAACATCGTGATGACATTTTCGGACAACTACTTATGATGAGGGTGATATCTTCGGTGTTAACTCCAGAAAGTCTGCATCGGTTGTCACAGTATACTGCTTTTCCTGCATCTCTGTCCTTCTTTGTGCGTCAGGTATTTGGTTGATATTTCCTGATCCTGGATTGCAAACGCATACCCTTCAAAGTGGGAGATAGTAATCTGGTTGTTGGCCCATGATAAACTGCTTTGATGATTAATGTTACTTTCATCCCGAAGCTTTCTATTATCCGTGCAT
>NW_021824954.1:212500-232500 GCF_006345805.1 Octopus sinensis | reverse complement strand
TTATATTTTGAGTATATACTAAATTTTTACTACAATAGAGGGTAAATTTTAAAAAATTCGAGGCTCCGATGAGGCAACCTCTTTTGAATTATTATACTTTTTCTAAAAATCTTCTCTATTGGTGTTAATAAGCTACATATACTTTACCATAGTATTAGTAATTAAGCCATTTTATTTCCTTTTCTATGGTGTTCTGCCCTACTTGATTATTTTATTTTATTTCTTTATTTTTTTATTTATAAAATTACTCTAATTTTTATATCTCTATAAATTCATACTTAGCTTATATAAAACTATACTGGTATATTCACTACTTATAAAAAAAATACTGCTTAGATTATAATTTTGTTAATATATAATTAGCATGCTCCTTTACCTTAATACTCCTTTATTAATACCAGTATATACCAATTAATCAATATTCACAGATACCGTCTGATGAGTTAGTTTTTAAGTGCACAATATGTATAAATATTAAACAATTTCAGGATAATTTCTTTTCCTCCCTCTACTGTGGTAAAGTTTGGTGTAATATTGAAAAGTATTCATAAATTTCTATCCTATTGTTATAGTATTCTTCTCAATAATCCTTTGAATAACCCTAAACTTTAACTGTATACAATATAGCAGCATTGTTTAAAATATTTAACTATAGTACTACATGATAAGACTTCCCTTGTCTCATTATCAATGGTCTGCTAGTGAGAGACCCCCTAACATCTTGTTTTAAGTTTTCCTTTACCAAACCGCATGATATTGCTTCGAATAAATCTTGATTTTTATGACTATACCAACTATGATGTCTGTCTGCAACTTCAGCTATACCCCTAACAGATACTGCCCTCTGTTCTCTCAGCCTTAGATATATAAGGGATTTGATAAACTAGTCTATAAATTAAAACTGACCCCGTAAAGACAAAAAAGTCAGTGACAGGCAGAGTCTGTAACAATGTATATCTTCTTGAAAATTCAGTAACTTCTAAACTGGAGTGAGACAGCATGTTCTTTGTCTATCTCCTTAACATCTTGGAGATTTTAGGTATAATTATACTAATGTGTCCATCTGTTCTAATTTAATTAAATTCAATGTCTTTGTGCAGCTGAAGATTGCTCTGCATTTTAAATTGATATAATGATTGCATTGTTCAATTAAATGGAGTTGCATGAAACGATCGTACTGCATTACCTTAGGATATCCTTGTTGCTTATTTTGATGTTAATCATCTTACTTTGAAATTGTATGAATAATACCGTACTAAATTCTGGTGCCTCAACTTAAGTACCATATTCATCTGAATCTAAATTTTTGCTGAACTCATCTACCATTCCCAAAGTATATATATATATATACATTGGACTATAATGATATAAATCACTAATTATGAAGGAGCTACATGATATATATATATATATATATATATATATATATATATATAGAGAGAGAGAGAGAGAGAGAGAGAGAGAGAGAGAGAATAATAACATGTTATAGAACTCAATATATGTATGCTTTAGAGCGAAGTGTTAGACGAGTATAGACCGTTAATAAAATGGGGTGACAGAGAAAAATATTATGTTATGAACTTCATTAGCTTACAGTTGTTTCTGTTATAAGATACAGCGCACTCATAGTTGAGTGCCTGAATATAGCGTCATCGGAGCCTCGAATTTTTTTATATTTACTAATGCCTATTCCTCATAGGAGGAGGTAACCACAAGACACACACCAGGCATTCCATTCATTTCCCAGTTCAAAGAGGCGAGCCCCGTCCTATGCTCGGATCAAAACATAGAAAGCAACCCCCGATATCAGCAGCGGGGCCCGACAGAATATGCTGGTTTTACCCCCGCCACAAACTCTCCAAGCGTTCCTATCATTTATAAACTCTCTCGTCTCTCTCTCACGCCAACACCTCTCACCACCAAAGTTTTTCGCACTCCATCCATCCACACAAACCGAGGTCTGCCTCTGGTTCAGCTGCCTACCACTTCTACCTTTCTCGCCCTCCTCTCCATGTGGCCAAACCACCTCAACAATCGTCTCTCTATTCTGGTACATAGATTTTCGCTCATTCCTGCTCGCCTTCGCACCTCCTCATCCCTCATCCTGTCCATCCGTGTCACACCAACCATAGCCCTCAAACATCTCATCTCAAACACATCTAGTCGCCTCCTTTCCGCCTCTCTCAGACCCCACGTCTCTGCACCATATAACATTGTCGGCACAACCATGCCCTCATACACACCTCTTTTTGCTTTCATATCTCTCAGCATACCTTTCACAACTCCAAGTATCTTACTCCCCTCCTCACTCTATATCCTACTTCCTCAACCAATACCCCCATCCGCCGTCACTTGTGATCCCAGATACTTAAAGACACTCACTTCCTCTCACCAATTATATTCACATTCATCCTACCAACCATTCCATATCTCGAACATCTCATCACCTTACTCTTAGCTTACATTCACTTTCAGTTTCCTTCTCTCACACACTCTTCCAAACACTAACGCCAGTCTCCTCAGTTGCTCTTCCGAATCCGCCACCAGTGCTATGTCATCAGCAAACAACAACTGACTCGCCTGCCATTTCTCTCCATTTCCTCCCACCATCAGGGTTCCCCTACCAAAGGTTCTAGCATTCCCCTCTCTCACCACACCATCCATATATAAATTAAACAGCCACGGACATCACACAAGCCTGTCTTAAACCCACCTCCACATTAAACCACTTCACCACCTACCCTAACGCACGCCGTTTTCTCTATAAAAATCCTGTACCGCTCTCAACAATCTACCATCTACTCCATACAACCTGCACATTGTATCCTTATCCACACGGTCATGTGCCTTCTCTGGGTCCATAAAGGCCTAGTATACACCCCTCCCTTCTCACACATCTGCCTTAATACAAATATTTGATCTGCACACCCCCTTCCACTCCTAAAACCACACTGCTCCTCTCCCAGTACATTCTCTGTCTGGTTCCTCACCCTTACAATCAATTCTCCCATTCAGTTTACTAACCACACACAACAGACTTATACCCCTAAAATTTTCACACTCACATTTATCTCCTTTCCTCTTGTGCAGTAGCACTATACAGGCACTGCACCAGTCCTTTGGTATTCTTCTATCCATATAGCAAACATTCATAAGCCTCGCTAACCATTCAATCACTATCACCCCTCCTTTCCATAGGCACTCCACTGTATGGATATGACTCTAAACTACATCCGGTGGTGGGACCCTGGGTTCAGTGTTTGAAGTATGTTTGAATGCATGTGTGTGTGTGTGTGTGTGTGTGTGTGTGTGTGTGTGTGTGTGTGTGTGTGTGTGTGTGTGAGAGAGAGAGAGAGAGAGTATTATGTGTGGTACATTTCCCCCCTACTCCTCACAGAAATGCTGGAATCTGCTTAATTTTCATATCAAACCCGAAAGGGAATTTCCACTGAAACGCAATCACCACACTTCGTCACAACAAACCACTCCTGTACATTGAGTTTACGTTATCTAGCAGTATCATATTGAGAGAAGGAGCGGTGAGTGGTGGTTAAGGAAGTTGAGGAATGCAGTGTAGATGATGTGTTGTAGAAGTTATGGAGAAGATTGTACAATAACATTTTGTTTTTCTTTTGTTTGGTCAACAAATTATGATGCAGCTATCATGTGACAACAACGATGACGGCGGCGGCTATGACAACGACTATGATGACGACAATTATGGGGAGACGATCAAGGCGACAATAGTGGTAGTGATGACTATGTGGTACTGATTAAGTTAAAGAGGAGGGGGAGGGGATGCGGGGGGAGGGAAGGGGAAGGAGGATGGCGGCGGCGACGATGGTGGAAGTATTATATGATTAATGTACGAGCACAAAGTTTCACTTGATCTGTAGAAAAGTAAATGGTTAAGTTGTAGTATAAATGGTTAAGTTGTAGTATAAGGCGGCGAGCTGGCAGAAACGTTAGCGTGCCGGGCGAAATGCTTAGTTACTGTCGAGAATACTGTTGTCAGGATAGTGTTGTCGCCTTCACTACCGCACCATCACCCCCAGTCACAGTGTCCCTGAAAAGGTTCATGGCCGCTACCCTTCTCATACGATTACAAAGAAAAAATTTTCCACTAATGACATACGAATTAGCTCTTTACTCGTCAGACAATTGTGGAATGACGTCATATCTGTAACCTACCGTTTATTTTGAAATCAGTCATGTAATTTGAAAGAAATGTCTTGCCAAACCACCACCACCATAGCAGCTACGTAGTTGTCGGGGGGCGGGGAATCTTAGTGGGAGAAGCATTCTAAGCTAAATTTGAAATATATCAGGAATCTGGGTGGTATGAGGGTTAGGCTTTTTCTTTTTCTTTCTTTCAGATAAGCAAGTATATTTGATCTTGTTGTTAAGAAGGAAAAATACAAAAATACTACTGTTAAATAATATATAGCCTGCTGTGTCAATTGGTAGAATTAACAACATCAACAGTTTACAAGTCAAAGAGGGGGACTTCAAACTGGTTGACTGATCTAGTAGAAAGACCAGTTAACTCTCTTTGTTTCTCTTTCTGTCTTTCTTTCCCCCTCTCTCTCTCTTTCTTTCCCTTTCTTTCTTTTTCTCCCCTCCTTTCCTCTCTTTCTCTCTCTCTCTAAAATTACTTATCGTCGCTATTTTATAAAATGAATACATTGGATAATGTCCAAGGAACACGAGGACTGAAAAAAGCTGGAAGGAACGTCTTTGACCGAAAATCTCTTTGACCTGGGACGTTTTAGGACCAAACAACAACATCGTTAACAACGTCAGTTTCTAGGCATATAACTGGCTACTTCATAATGATGTATTTGCGAACAAGCAAAAAGAGTAACTAAATAACCTTTCTATTAGAAGTTAAATAACACGGTTGACAACGTCAGTTGGGAGAGTCGGGAGAGCATAAAACGAAGTATATTACAATTTTTTAAACTTCTTTTCACATTCTCAGTTCAAACCCCACAGAAGCCACTATTATTTTATTTATTTATTTACATTCCAATGAAATCTATGAAACAAATACCAACCAAATATTCAAAAGGTACCCGCCCACAAAGTAAATAGTACTCTACCAATATGGTAAAAAACAATAAAATGAAACAAAAACCCCATTGTATGAAATAACAAAAATTGTGGGCGTGGGTGACAATAAAAAGAATGCCTTTTAGGATCTAGTTTGTTAGAACTTGTGGCCTACATTTCAACCCATCTCCGGGACCGCTAAAATAAATATTGGCAATAGAGTGGTGAAATTGCAGAAATTATTTCATGACAGGAGTAAATCCTTTGGGTGGTTGACTTAACCCACTGCCCGCTTTAATACTTGAGTACCTTGAGTGAAGTCCAGATTGTTCCATTCTGGGAATGTGTCCCCTCCAAGGATAACTTTTTCCTTCCTTCCGCCAGTTTCGGAGACCCTGAAGGGGATCCATGGAACTGTCCTTCTTGTCTAAGCCATAAATACAGAGTTCAATAGTGAAATAAATTTGCTTACCGTAAAGAAGAGGAAATTTTTATGTTCCTCTTATTTTCGATGAAGAGCAAAAGGCTCTGTCGTAAACTGATGTTGTCTAATAAATAGATCTACAGTGTTGTCATAAAGTCACGCACCATCCTGCAATGTGTGAAATTGCTAACATTCTCTTTTTCAATCTCTTTTCACAACTGCCGATATTACTCACAAACCAGTCCTCGTTGAATGGAGGCAGATAATCAACAAGGCAGAGGCCAGGTAATGGTGTGGTTTGGGATTGGCACAATCAAGTAATTGGACCATTTTATTCTGAGGGCTCTGTGACAAGTGATTCGTATCTGGACATGCTTGGCAACAAGATGATGCCTCACGTGCATTCACTTGGAAGGGGAAATCCTGTCTGGTTTCAGCTTCGTGTTCAATCCCACCGTGTGTTACCTTGTACGGGTGTATTCTACTATATTCGACCCAAAACATTCTGAATGAAAATTAGAAGACGGAAACTGTTACTGAGTGGTAGCCTTAATCTGTTGCCCGGCTTAACACATTATCTGGCTCTTGTGCTCCTTTAACAGAATCCCCCTCTTACTAGTCACGAAGGATTTGGAAAAAGTCCAGGGGCCTGTTCTTCCTCTGATTAAACGATTATTTTAATTGGAATGTCAGCTTTATTTTTCATTACATTCTGATCGATAAATTAAGCACCAATCATAAAGGCTAAAGACACCGCTCGGTCATGAATGACCATGGGACTGCAGAAAGTTCCCTTCCGAGGCACAAGTCCGGGAAAGGTTGTTTACGGAAGACCAGCAGCCAGCCATGCATATCAGCCTTCCCTCTCCACGCCACCGATGGAAAAGGTAAAGGCCGATACAGCTTGGTAACAGTGACGTCGCAAATCATTTTTGGAGCAACGTGAAATAAAGTGTCTTGCTCAAGAACACAAGAAACAGCCCGGTACGGGAATCGAGCTCACTATTTCATGATTGTGAACCCGACGCTCTAGCCTGGGCTATGCGCCTTCACAAGTACCAATCATATATATCATATATTGCGATCGATCAAATAAGTAGCAAGCATGCATTATTTGTGGAGGCTTCATTCAATCAAATATCAACAACACGTTTACGATGATGACTACAATGATAACAACTATAACATCAACAAGTAGAGCCAAACAAAAAAAAACGTTCAGTCTTGAGACATTTTCTTATAAAAAAACCTGGTCCATTTATTGAATAAATGATTGCATCTTCCACCTCTTGCAAACTTGTGACGTCTTTGAATTAATGTGAAAATTCAGTAATATGCACCACTTCGGCTACCGATGCCACTGCCACCGCTACTGCTGTCGCATCTTCACCACCTCATAGCGAAAATCAACTTTAGCCTTAACTAGGAACACTGTAAGTAATTGCATTCAAACTATGAAGCTCTCAGTCAAAGGTGCCTCAATGTGATCGATCGACCTACTAGAAATAGCCACCAAGTCTCCCTAAAATCACGTGTTATAGTCTTTAAAAATATGGTGACGTTGAATAATGTGGTCTTGAGCTCCCTATACTTAGAAAAACAGGATGGCTGGTCATGGATGGTATACCTTTAATCATGGATTTGTTCAGTCATAGTTACCTTGAAGCTAAGCAGCAATATCTATAACAGTCAATCTATCAACAGGCTGAGACACTATCATTTCAGTCAGATGTCATCTGTACATCTAGACATCTGTTCGACATCTGGTGGTTTTGGTGGTGGGGGGGTGTAGCTGCAGCATCTATAGTAGTAAGAAGTGATGGCAGTGCTGCTGCTGCTGCGATCAGTCATTTACTTTTTTTTTTAGTTAAGAAACAGTGTAAATAAATAAATGGAAGAAAAACAAAAACAAACAAGTTGAAATCAAATATCAACAACACGATTACGACGATGACTACAATGATAACAACTATAACATCAACAATTGGAGCCAAACAAAAAAAAAACACGTTCAATCTTGAGACATTTTCTTATAATAACCTGGTCCATTTATCGAATAAATGGTGGTTAAATCAGAAACTAAAAATAATGGGAAATTACAGGAGCAGACAGTATTAAACACTAGTAGCAGACAGTCGAACGTAATTGCTGATATTTAAAGAGCTAAATTGTATAGATTAAATAACCTGGTACCGTACCGTACCTCCTTTTACGTAAGTAGATAAGGAACACAAGACCAAATTCATTGTTACATGAGCGATATTAGTTTAAAAGAATTCCACAACTCATCTTTCAACATAGGTAGTGTACTGTCTACTAATAATAAAGGCAATATATATATATATAATATATATATATATATATATATATATATATATATATATATATATATATATATATATATATATATATATATGTATATATATATATGTATACATATATATATATGTATATATATATATATATATAATATATATATATATATATATATATATATTGAGAGATAATTTTATTTATTTAAAGGTCACACACACACACACACATATATATATATATATATATAGAGAGAGAGAGAGAGAGAGAAATATTATTTATTTAAAGGTCACACACACACACATATATATATATATATATATATATATATATATATATATATATATATATATATATAAGGAGAGACACAGAGAGAGCGTGTGTGTGACACAGACAGACAGAGAGGAACTGCATATCTACAAAATGAAACTCATTCAATCGCATACGAGCTAGAGCACCACTTCACCTCATCTCAACAATCTCTTCTAAAATCCTAACCTCATTGTTAAAACCAGTATCAAATAGACGTAAGCTTTCTTTTTAAAGTGGGGTGTACAATATTTTATGCGAGAGCAAATGTTTACTCAGAAAGAAAGAACATCTCCACAACTTTCTTGCCCACACTAAACACTGCAAACTTCAATCCTGTCCCACCCGACGCCTCCACCAATCCTTTCCCACCCCCATTCACCTCCTCCCACACCTCTCTCCTTCACTCTTGTTACTATTCCTCCTGATCTTCTCTTCTCTGAAACCGAACGTTCTCTCCTTTGTAGGGATCCCCGTTTCATACCACTCCATCCAGCTACGAGTTTCGGACCCGGTCCAACACTTTGTGCGCCGTGTCACGCTGCACGCTCTCTTCCACAATATTCTGCCTGTATCTAGTGAAGGAAACTGTTTCACTGACCTGAGCTGCCGACCATTCCACTGGACGCCGGCTACCGATTACACTTCACAAGCTTTTAACAACACGCCTAGTTCCAGATCATCTCTGCAGTTTCGGCCGGTTACACTCGAGACTGCTCCAATCTGGCCGGCCCCAAGAAATTCTAAGCTCAGAGCACTAGATTCTTTGGAAGAAAGCAAGTGAATGTATACGAAAACAAGGACGAAAAACGGAGAAAAGGTACACAAAATTAAAAATACAAACAAGACAGTAACAAGAAGAGTCTTTCGACTGAGGACGAATTAAATTAAGCTGGCGTGTGTGGAGTGAAGTCTTACGGCAGTAACATAAGAGATGAAAGTCATGGGAAGGAATATGAGACGCTACACGGATTGAAGTCGAACCAAGAAAGACAGGATTGGCGGAACACCGGTCACGTGGAAGGAGGGTAGAGAGGTAGGGGCAAAGGGATTGAAAAATTAGGAAGGGATGAGAAAGAGAGGAAAAGAAAGGAAAGGAACATAGAGAAAGGTACAAGGGAGGTAAAAGAGGATGGAAAGGTTGTCTGGATGTTTTGTCGTCGCCTGTTACGTTCTTATTCCATTTTTTTTGCCTTGTTTATATATATATATATATATATATATAGTAATTAAGGGTTTAGCAACGATTTGCCTCACCACACACCGAATTTAGAAATAGCAGTCAAAGAGTTATAGCTATTCTTTCTACTAAAAGGAAGATCTCAGTAAAACCACAGCACTTGAAAGGCAAACACAGACAGGCAAGAGAGAAAGAAATGATGGCAATCTATCATACAATTTTAAGTCACCTACGGACGTACGTTTCGAAATTAAGTTTTAGGAAAGCATAAGAATTAGATAATTATGTCTTACCCAACTTCTTTTCTCATCAGCGTAGGACACTACAATTATGAATAATTGTATATTAAATTTCGAGATACTAGAAGGCATCATCTCAACACAGTATCAGAGCGAGCTAAAACCGTTACCAGTATCACCAAATTCAAAGTGTGAATGAAAGTTTGTGTCACCAACCCCTTCCCACCAGCGTGTAGCCAAGACAAGATGTTGTGGTCATTTACTGGGATGAAATATGGTTATCAGTAATAATATAGGGTGAAATTAATTAATTTGGAATAATCATTAATTTCACCAAGTAGATTTCGGTATGTAAAAGCCTCATTCGAGGAAAGTGTAAGTAATACTAAGTAATTAAGGGTTTAGCAACGATTTGCCTCACCACACACCGAATTTAGAAATAGCAGTCAAAGAGTTATAGCTATTCTTTCTACTAAAAGGGAGATCTCAGTAAAACCACAGCACTTGAAAGGCAAACACAGACAGGCAAGAAGACATACAAAAGTTGTATGATAGATTGCCGTCATTTCTTTCTCTCAATTATTCATAATTGTAGTGTCCTACGCTGATGAGAAAAGAAGTTGGGTAAGACATAATTATCTAATTCTTATGCTTTCCTAAAACTTAATTTCGAAACGTACGTCCGTAGGTGACTTAAAATTGTATGATAGATTGCCGTCATTTCTTTCTCTCTTGCCTGTCTGTGTTTGCCTTTCAAGTGCTGTGGTTTTACTGAGATCTCCCTTTTAGTAGAAAGAATAGCTATAACTCTTTGCCTGCTATTTCTAAATTCGGTGTGTGGTGAGGCAAATCGTTGCTAAACCCTTAATTACTTAGTATTACTTAAACTTCCTCGAATGAGGCTTTTACATGCCGAAATCTACTTGGTGAAATTAATGATTATTCCAAATTAATTAATTTCACCCTATATTATTACTGATAACTATATATATATATATATATATTATATATATATATATATATATATATATATATATATATATATATGCATCATCAAAAGATTAAATCATTACTGCTCTTGTTACGTACTTATGTCCCCTTCTGATGTAACCCATCTCGCACGAAAATACTTCCACGCCCCACCTTGAGACACACTGATCTAACCTCAGTATAATACTGATTTACTAACATTGGCACCTGAAAGTTTGTGACTGGATTACATTCGATTAACTCGGCGCTAGTATATGCACCGAAGAGCTGGGAGTTCGGCTTGGGAGATGCTTACTTGTCAGGGATGCCTCTGAAGATAGAAGGCGCCGAATGACCCGCCCTTGTTTTTGTTTTTTTCCTGTCCTTCATTGTATCAGCCAACTGTCTGGATGTTTTGTTGTCGACTTTTACGTTCTTGTTTCATTTCTTTGTTTTTATTTTTTTATATATATACATATAGCGGCGTATATATACTTTTGGTCTCATATATATATATATATATATATATATATATATATATATTCTTTTACTGGTTTTAGTCATCTGGAGCACCGCCTTCAGTCGAACAAATCGACCCCAGGACTTATTCTTTGTAACCCTAGTACTTATTCTATAGGTTTCTTTTGCCGAACCACTAAGTTACAGGGACGTAAACACACCAACATCATTTGTCAAGCGATGGTGAGAGGACAAACACAGACACACACACATATATATATATATATATATGTATGTATATATGTATATATATACATATATACGACAGGCTTCTTTTAGTTTCCGTCTAACAAATGCACCCACAAGGCTTTGGTCGGCCCAAGACTATAGTAGAAGACACTTGTCCAAGATACCATGCAGTGAGGACTGAACTCAGAACCATGTGGTTGGGAAGCAACCTTCTTACCACATAGCCACCCCTGTACATATGTGTGTGTGTGTGCGTGTGTGAGTGAGTGTGTGTGAGTGTGTGCGTGTGTGCGAGTGCGTGTGTGTATGCGTGTGCGTGTGTGTGTATGTGTGTGTGTGGAGGCGCAGTGGCCCAGTGGTTAGGACAGCGGACTTGCAGTCGTGGGATCGCGGTTTCGATTCCCAGGCCGGGCGTTGTGCGTGTTTATTTAGCGAAAACACCTAACAGCTCCACAACCTCCGGCAGTGGGTGGTGACAAATCCTGCTGTACTCTTTCAGCACAACTTTCTCTCACTCTTTCTTCCTGCTTTGTCACGCACTGTGTCACGCTGAATCTTCCCGAGAACTACGTTAAGCGTACACGTGTCTGTGGAGTGCTCAGCCACGTACACGTTAATTTCACGAGCAGGCTGTTCCGTTGACCGGATCAACTGGAACCCTCGTCGTCGTAACCGATGGAGTGCCACTATATATATACATATATATATATATAATAAAATATTAGGGAATAAATCCAAACTTACATGGAAAAATCAGATTTAGGATTGAATCCAATTTTATAGTAAAATATTATATTATATTAAATTAGGGATAAAACCACTATTAGGCAAATCATACAAAGAAAAACTTAAGCCAATACATAAGATTAATTAATTTATATTATTTTAAATATATATCAAAATTATTAAAAAAGATAATTAGTATAACACTACGATCGTTTCATGGCTGTCCAATTCGTAAAAATTCGAGTTACAGTCATTCTTCAGGTGATTGAAATATTTAAATATTTAAACCTCGCCAAGTTAAATATTTCAATCACCTGAAGAATGACTGTAACTCGAATTTTTACGAATTGGACAGCCATGAAACGATCGTAGTGTTATACTAATTATCTTTTTTTAATAATTTTGATATATATTTAAAATAATATAAATTAATTAATCTTATGTATTGGCTTAAGTTTTTCTTTGTATGATTTGCCTAATAGTGGTTTTATCTCTAATTTAATATATATATATATATATATATATATATATATATATATATATATATATATATATATATATATATATATATTATAGAAATATAATTATAATAATAAGGGCACTAATGAATAGCGCCGCCACATACTAGAAATAAAATGGCACTGTATACAATAATTTCATTATTATCATTATTTAACTACGGTTTTATATATATATATATATATATATATATATATATATATATATAGCATTCTGTATAGATTACTTAACTTGGATATACTGGCACATACTGCAGAAAGCCATAAAGCTGTGGTTTTCATCTCAAGAAAGCATCTGGTATAGATGTATAATGCTAAAAAGCACACAAGTATATCAATAGCAGGCGAAAAGCGTCGAACACCGGCTTTGGAATCGCTAAATTTAGGTTTCTGCTTCTTTGAGTGTCTCCAGTTGCAAGTATCCACTAGCATATCTAAGCGTGAATGCATGAATGTATGTATGTATGTATGTATGTATGTATGTATGTATGTATGTATGTATGTATGTGCGTGTGTGTGTGTATGTATGTATGTATGTATGTATGAATGCATGAATGTATATGTATGTATGTATGTATGTATGTATGTATGTATGTATGTATGTATGTGCGTGTGTGTGTGTATGTATGTATGTATGTATGTATGTATGTATGTATGTATGTATGTATGTATGTATGTATGTATGTACGAGGGGCGTTCAATAAGTAATGCCCCTGACTCACTTCCCATAGCAGTAGAGCAACGACACTTGGCACAGTTATTAGTCTTTTCCTACATAGGAACTACCCAGAGTTATGCATTTCTCCCATCGTTTGATACAGCTCTGGAGACCGTTTTTGTAGAAGACCCCAGCTTGGTCCTACAACCACGACGTGACTTCAGAAATCAAGGCTGCATCATCTGGGAAATGCTTTCCTTTCAAAATCAACTTCATGGCTGGGAAGAGGTGAAAATCAGAGGGTGCAAGGGGAGGAGTTCATAGCTGCACGCCTGTGCTTCTGATCTGGCGACACGCGAGTTGTGAACCGGAGCGTTGTCCTACAGGAGGAGGATGCCTTTGCTGATCTTGCCCCGCCTCTTGATTTTGATAGCTTCTCTTAATTTCCTCAAAAGTGAAGCATAATAGGCTCCTGTAATTGTGGTACCCTTTGCCAGGAAATCTGTCATCACTACTCCGTCCTGGTCCCAGAAGACTGTGAGCATAACCTTGTCAGCGGAGGGCTGCACCCTTGCCTTCTTTGGAGGAGGTGAGTCACGGTGCTTTCACTGCACTGACTGGGCTTTGGTCTATGGATCATAGTGATGGACCCAGGTTTTATCCTGTGGGATCAGTCTTTTGAAAAATTTTGACTCATCTTCTTGGCACATCTCCAAATTCATCCTCGAGCACTCAACGCGTTCATGCTTCTGGAAAGGTGTGAGCAACCTGGAAATCCATCTGGCAGACACCTTTTGCATATGCAAATGGTCATGAATGATAGTTTCCACAGACCCGGTACTAATCTTGACCTTATGGGCTATTTGGCGAATAGTTATGCGTTGACCTTCCAAAATGGCAGCTTCAACTTCACGGACAGACGTCTCATCAACGGCAGAAGGGGGCGACCAGATCTGGGAGCTGTTTCCACAGAGTTCCGACTATGTTTGAATTCACAATGCCAGCGTTTTACAAGGTCATATGATGGGGCATCATCACCATAAGTTACTTTCATTTCATCAAAAGTCTCCCGTGGTGTGCGTCCTTTCAAATACAAAAACCAGATCACTGCTCGACACTCAACAGGCTCCATTTCACACTTGACTCAGTTCAAACACCTGTAAATCAGAAACCACAATTAGTTCAGAGCTGTAATTCGCCACTTAATCTATAGAGGTATAAATAAGTGCACATGCAAAATTTCAGCTAGATCAAACAACTGTAAGTGGGTCAGGGGGATTACTTATTGAACGCCCCTCGTATGTATGTATGTGTGTATGTATGTATGCATGAATGTATGTATGTATGATTGCATGCATGCATGTATGTATGTATGAATGTATGTATGTATGTATGTATGTATGTATGTATGTATGTATGTATGTATGTATGTATGTATGTATGAATGTATGTATACACATGTGTATGTGTTATATTCTTTGTTCACGTGGGGTGAGTACGTTCTTTCAGCAATCGCAATGGAACGAAAGACAAAATAGTTGAGAAACACTGGATTAGATTATATCGGCTATAAAACACTACGATAGATTATCAGAATCGGTTGAATGTCGGACTGAATACTTTGTTGTCAAAGACTGTTTGCATTAGCCTTGTGTTGTTCACGAGTTGGCTGCATGTTTGTTGGATTTGTTTATATATCTCTCTTTTTTTCATTTGTTTTGTTTTTCTTGTTTAGTGAGGAAAGGAAGGTCAACGCGTATGAACCTTTATCTTTTAAGGCTTCTTGTAAGAAGAGAGGAAGTCATTCTCAAACCGAAAGCATAACCTGAATGCTTGCAACTAAGTGAACTCCGTTAAAGGTACCCAAGGATTAGGTTATGTTGTTAAACCGGGCAACGGATTAAGTCTATCACTCAAGTTGGTTAACGCAAACAGCTGGAACAAATTCTACAAGACTCAAAAGAAACGTCCAATGGGATACTGCTTACATCTACTACACCCTCAAACATTCCAGACAACATCTCAAGCTAAACTATTTGATTTATAGGTAAAGATTCCCCACTCCAGATACACGAGAACCACTATCTCATTAATTTCTTCTTTCTTCTCTCTATCATTTCTGTTCTTTAACAATTTACCAATCCACTACCCTGGAGTGTTACTTCATTGACTCGAAAAGATGGAAGTCAGACAGGATTTAAACCCAGAGGGGAAGTGTCCGTGTGTGTGTGTGTGCGCGCGCGCGCGCGGAGGAGAATTTGTGTGCACGTGCCTTTCTTTCAAGACGATAAGGTTTGTTTTGTTTTTGTTTTTTTTTTACTAACTGTATCTTAAAGAAGAGGTAGTGCCTATGGCTTTTACTGGCCCTTTAACCAGTTAATCTTCCTTTTGAGCCTTTGCAAATCAGCGTTCTAAGAAAGACATGAAGAGGTAGGAAAATTCAGAGAACCAAATTTTTGAGGTGGAATGGCCAACCATAGCAATTAATGTTGCGTCTCATAAAAGACAGCATGCCTGTGTGATAAAGACTGGAGTGTGTCTATAAGTGACTTTATGCCCGTCAGTCGAGTGGCCTACCCCTGGACGTCTGAATGTGCAGCGTCAGCGACAGTGTTCTTGATGTGCGAACAATACCCCATCGAAGACTTCACCTAAGCTTTGTTGTGTGCCAGGAATTAGAGGCTGAAATATTTTCAGGCCCTGAAGTGAAGGACCAGTTGCTGGGATGCACTCCTAGATATATTAAGGATGTGCCAAGAAAGGTCAGCAGTAATTGTGAGGTCCAATATTGAGAGCGCTTGGGAAGCTCGTGTTGCATGCTGCTCATGATTAAAGGGTGAGTGGGACGATGATGCTTTCTTGATACAAGTAGCGTTCTGTTTTGTTTTGTTTTGTTTGTTGGGGATGGGGCGTCGATAGATAAAATTAGACAAGGATGTCGCAAGACTCTACCGCAACGTATCATCAAATGAACAGAAGACTATGCATGGATATGTTAGCATAAAACTCTGAGTTGATAGTAACATTAATCATCAAAGTAGTCTTTCATGGACCAATACTACCTCCCACTTTGCAATCCAGGAACAGAAAATATCAACCAAATACTTTATGCACAAAAGGGATAGAGATACAGGAAAAGCAGTAAAATGTGACAATCGATGCAGACTTTGTGGAGTTAACACTAAAGATATCACCCTCATCGTAAGCAGTTGTCCGAAAATGTCATCACGGTGTTATATACCGATGAGACATGATATAGTAGCTAGGACATTCTATAATGAAATCCATCGGAAGGATAACCCCGAGAACAAAAAATAAGAACCTACAGTATGTACAGTATGGTACTGGTGGAATGTCCCAGTGAGGACCTCAATGAAATGTAAGCACAACAGACCTGATATAATGATTTGGGATAATTTTAGTAACAAATCAAACAGGTAAGATGCATTAAAAATTTCAATTTTAGTGTTTATTCATAATGTTATTGCTTTTACACCTGTTAATTAAATTTATTTGCCCATAAAAGTCAAATTTACTCAGCAAGATCAGCTAAAATTACATAACTATAAACCAGTGGTATATAAAGCACCCACAGACAAAATTTTATATCTGTATATAGGAAATTTACTAAGTTACAAGCGAATATTGTGGACACCCTCTTGAACATGAATAATTCAAAATAACGCGAATAGACGTTACATTTGACATATTAATATGAACACTAAAGATGTTTTTAGGTGTGTTCTTTTCTTACACACACACGCTTAACATGGTCTTGCTCGGTTAGGACTACACGTGTATTACTTAGACATCATTATTCCATAAAATTTGTTTATGGGGAGAAAAATATTGAAAAATATCAGCAGATGCGTGAGTGAGAAAGAAACGAGGAGAGAGGTTTGGGGATGTGCTAGAAACAACAGCCAGATCTCCCTTAAATCACACATTTTCCCCTGAAATTATTAACAATTTTTTTTTTTAACCGAAAATGTTTCTCTCGCGGGTTTTCAGTGCGTAGTGAAAAAAAATGGCCAAAATCGTTTCGGACTAGGGTGGAATAGTAAAAAAAAAATGAATTTTCAAATTTTTTTTTTTTTTTTCGTGAAAAGATGTCTCCCATCATTCCAAAGAATTTAGTGAAAAATATTGGAAAAGATCCCCGTCAAAACGGAGAAATTCCAACTTATATGGGCTGTCTGATTCGAAACTCCGTTTTCCAGAAACTCCTCCCACTCCCCTCTTCCAAATATTTTGCCTACAAATTTCTTTGTAATCGTAATCTACACCGTTTGAAAGATATTTGTATAAAATTTCATTAAAAAATACTCATTTTCCAGAAAGTTATGAGGGAGAAAATGTCGGGTCCTGTAAATTTTCCGAAATTTGTCTCCCCAGTCTTTCGGAATTTTTTTTCTATCAGATCTTTACATACACTCAATCTACAGGTGAAAGTTACGTTAAAAAGTATCCCTTTCTCTGGAAATTTACGAGGCAACAAAGTCGGTGGGGTATAAACTGTAGTTATGCCTTTTGTCAATAAAAGTTTATGTTAACGAATTAACGTTAACTTCTGTTAAATTTTCAAAGAATTAACGGATTAACGATTAACGAAGTTAACTTTTCGATTAACAGTGCCCACCTCTGCAAACAACTATCACCCCTACTATCTCGTACCACTAATGCAACCACCACCAATACCAACGCCACTACTACTACCAACTTTATCACCGTCTTCATCAACACCGCCACCACGACATGAATAACAAGAGCAAAAAATAATGACACTCAACATCACCAGCAGCACCACCAAGACCCTACCAATACCGCCACCATCGCCACTACTATCTCTATTAATCACTACTCTCAACAGTGATGATATCATGAACCACAACCATCATAATTATTATCATCACCACCGCTATAAGCTACTACCAGTATTGCCACTTCCACCACTACTATCACCGCCATTATCATCAACATAGTATGTGAAGTATGTTGTGTCAGTATCTAACACAGATTACTAAGAAGATTGATTGTGCTAGTCTATTTCTAGTCATTTCTCGTCATTTCAAGGTTACGTCAATCAATGTGTTTTTTAATTAACGAGCCATTAGTAATACCATCGTAATACTGCTGCTAATGAATGGAATTTTATGTAGGGAAGTAAGTATACAAGCCACTTGTGTCTCTCAATCTTATATTTACTGTTACGCTTTCTCTTTCACTCCTTCTCTCTCTCTCTCTCTCTCTCTCTCTCTCTCTCTATCTATCTATCTATCTATCTATCTATCTATCTATCTATCTAGCTAGCTAGCTAGCTCATTTCTTTTCACAATAAACTAAGTAAGCTTTTCTAGTCAGGGAAAGATATATGAAAGAATGTATATTGGATCTTTTCCTTTTGAACGGCAGTTTTCAACACAATTTCTAGTTAACTAAACACTTTTAAACTTCGTATACTGGTAGAATGTGTCAAAACATTTTTTTCTCTTGGCTTTCTTGAGAAAATTGTAATTTGTAAGTTTAACGTAGTTTAATTTTTCGAATTTTAACCAATCAATCGCCTCTATTGAGATGGGAAACCTAATTCAAAGTAAGCTAGAAAGTTCTGGAGTAACATTTGGGATAAAGCAGTCAATCATATGGGGATGTAGTATGGTTAAAGAAAGTAGTGAGTGAGGAGCAGCCAGATCTAAGATTAACTAGTGCATTAATGAGTAAAGTGTTAGGAAAAATGCCGAATTGGAAGGACCTCGGACCAGATTTAATTCAAGGGTACTGGCTAATGTAATTCAGTAGTTTACATGGGAGGCTGAGGGAACAACTTCACGATTGCCTTAATGGGGGAATAATACCAGATTGGATGACTAGAGGGAGGACAATACTCATTATGAAGGATAAGAGCAAGGATAATACAGCTAGCAACTATAGCTATTGCTTACCATTAGTGTGGAAGTTGTTAGCAGGAATGCTTTCAGAAAGCGGTTACGCTCTTATCAGTGATTCTCTCTCCAATGCCCAGTCTCTTTTACAATCTCTTGAACAAGCCTCAAATTGTGTAGGTCTTTACCTCAATGAGGCCAAAACTGAATACATAAACAAGTGCCTGTCCAACAGCGATTGCATCATCCACACTCTCAACAGTGCGCCTTTAAATATGGTTTCTGATTATAAATATCTTGGGTCATACATATCATCATCTGGAAAAGACTTTCTAACTAGAAAGGGTATGGCCTGGTCAGCCTGTAATGACATGCATAAGATCTGGTCATTAAATCTAAGTAGAGACTTCAAACTTGAAATATTCAAAGCCACAGTCGAACCAATTCTACTATATGGCTCAGAAACCTGGACGTTATCAAAGAAGCTTGAGAGGCGGTTGAATGGAACCTACACTCGCCTCCTTATGAGAGCTCAAAATCTCTCGTGGAAGCGCCATCCAACCAAAATGCAAATATATGGGAAATTACCACCTGTGTCATCTCTTGTGAAGCTACCCTTGTTGTAGAGCTGAAAAAGAAGTAATTTCTACTCTTCTCCTCTGGAAGCCATCTACTCGCAATACCAGAGGGCGCACACTCTCCTACCCTGATGTAATCTCCAGGGATACAGGCATCCAGCAACAGGACCTCCGTAATGCTATGATGGACCGTGAAGTCTGGCGTAACATAGTAAATTCCATTGTCTCGACCACGGTCGAACAATGATGAATGATGATGAACCCAACCAACATAAATTTCTATCAATGAGGATTTCTATCATAGGAAGGTGACCAGCACGCCATTGGATCTCTTCATTGCTGATCTTACCAATTCATAATTCGTCGCAGATGTCTCCTCATATATGCATGTAACTTGTCTACTTGAGTTTTGTAGATTGTTCAATTTCATACAACCAGGAAGAA
>NW_021824954.1:205000-210000 GCF_006345805.1 Octopus sinensis | reverse complement strand
TATATATATTCTTTCTGTTGAAGAGCGTAGGCCGAAACGTTAAAGACTTGTTTTATTTATATTTCCTGAGCGCCATACTAATACAATTGTTCGTTTGTTTTCCACCTGCCTTCGTCTTTTGTTTATTTTCATAAAGCTTCCCGTTATATATATATATATATATATATATATATATATATATATATATATATATATATATATATATATACACACACACACACACACATAAATGTTATTGTTATTATGGCTGCATGTTGTAAGATGTGAAAGAACAAAGTGCATGAAGTTTAAAGAAATATTTATTTACTGTTACGTTACAATACCTTGCCTCGACGGGCAGGTTGATACATCCAAAAGCATGCGAAAGTTAAGTTTGCTGCGGTAGAATGTTTCTTTACATAGTTTTACGTATACGAATAGATAGTAGTAATTCACAGATAGCGATAGAATGATGTTGTAAGAGAACGGAATTAGAGCTAGAGAGAATTGTTAGGTGTTGTCTCAAGTTGCTGACAGAAACTACAAGGTTGGTCAGCCAGGCCTCGTTGAGTCGTCACGATGTGACTGGCTGGTTGAGTTGTCGTCACCTGCTGGTGACTAAACTGATTTTTGCCTGGGATGTGCTTGCTTATATTAAGATCCAGAAGGATAGATATATCATTGAGAACAATAAATTTAGTTGGTGGTCTTGTTATCTATTCTAGCTTTTGGTGAAGTAGAAGAGGTTAGAAAGAGTCAAGTGGTGAAGACATTATTTTGGCCTAGCTAATGGCATCTGGGAAATGTAAAACTGCTGTCAGAGAAAAACCATTGTTCCATCGTGGGGAAAGTTCTGTAACAGTGTTGATTTAAATGTTGCTATGCTGGATCGAATCCGCTTCATGCATGCAAGATTCGCTACGCACACTCCCCCGCTAGTGAGCTTCCTGGTAAGGAAACGAACGATCGAAGGAAAAAAAGAAATGCATGGTAAATGCCTTGGAATGTTTTTGAGCAGTGAAATGCGTCCGGTACTGTTGTGGTTAATTGCTGAGATAGCAAGGACGACATTGTAAGCATGCTGGAGTGATGCGCGAGACAGATAATTTGCTCTGTTAATTACGTGACCAAACAGGGGTCTAACAGAGATAAATTATGTCTAAACATGAGCGCAGAGCATGTGATCATCCGACGTGCTTCGAGTCGGGAGAAGAATTGAGCTGATGCAGACGAATTGCAAAATAAGGCAGTAGATGCATACAATACAGTGTACAGTATTGAATATGCCAGTGATAAATGCAGTAAGGCTGAGGGTGTTAGCCGATGCATGAAGTATTATATGCTTCGATCGTGCAGGAGCAAAAGTGTGGCATGCTGGCGCATTGTGAGGGACACAAAACTTTCTCTATGTATACGTGATCGACCTAGGGTCTTACAGAGATGAGTTGTGTCTACAAGGGCGCATTGAGCATGGAAAACAAGCGAGAAAGTGTGGTGCATGAATGTGACAGAGATAGCATTTGTGTGTGTATGAACCATGTGTGCAGATGCGTGCGTAAGGCCAGGCTGAGGAAAGGTGCATGTGTGTGTGTACACAAAAATACAAACATTTTCAAGGTGAATGAAAAAGAGGGTACATGCAAAGTATGAATAATGATAATGAGCCTTCAAAAATATATGCACATGAATTTAGCTGTTTTAGTGAAACGAGTCATCGTAGAATGTGCATCGCGCAATGTGTGCTTCGCGGAATATGTGCATCACGGAATGTGTGCATTGCGGAATGTGCATCGCGCAATGTGTGCTTCGCGGAATATGTGCATCGCAGAATTTGTGCATTGCGGAATGGGCATCGCGCAATGTGTGCTTTGCGGAATATGTGCATCGCGGAATTTGGGTAACTCGTAAACAGTTGAAAGTGTGCAGTGCAAACAGAACAATAGAAAAAGCGAAAATAGCAAACTTAACTGAAAATAGTGTCCTTTGTTAAAAGTCTTCAGCTGAAAGTGAAAAGATATGCATGCAAACAAAAAGTTGTTGAAAGTCTATGCGAGAGTCTTATGTACGTGCAAAAGTTCATAGACAATGCAGGGTTTGTACGTCAGGACGAGACGAAAAGCGTGAGTGTGCCGAAAATGTTGCATGTGCGGGCTTCCGTAATTTCTTCCAGTTAGTTTCTGGGCATGAAGCTGTTGAAATGATGCGGTTATAGGCTTTCATGGTCGGCGAAAATCTTGTGCAGTGTTGCATTGTTGTGTAGTGCATCGTAGATTGCATTGCAGTATAGTGCTCTCTGTAGCGGGTCGCTGGAAGGTGCATCTTGGTGATGACGAAGGTTGTCATTATTTTTCCTTTCGTTTAGCAACGATGTCAGCGAAAATGCAGCTGCATGTAGCATCTTTACACTAGTTGTAAGCGATGAAGTTTAATTTCTGTAGCCTGTTATGGTGCAACGTTGGAGTTGCCAGTTTGTAACGGTTGGTAATGCAATTTCAGAAGGCAGCGAATTCTTTTTTTTTTTTTACAGGGTCACCAGATGTAACGGTCTTAATTTGATTAGTAATGCAATGTTATGATTTATCAGAGACAGCAGTTGTATGTTGTAGGATGCGAAAGATCAAAGTACATGAAGTTTTAAGGAAATATTTATTTACCGTTACGTTACAATACTTTACCTCGACGGGCAGGTTGATAAATCCAAAAGCATGCAAAAGTTAAGTTAGATGTGGGAGAATTTTTTGTGCTTGGTTTGGCGTACACAAATTGTTAGTAGTAATTACAGAGAGAGATAGCATGATGTTGTAAAGGAACAGATTTGAAGCTAGTGAGAGTGAGAGAGTGTGGGACGTTGTCTTTCTTTTTCCTCAGGCCGTGTTGTCTGACAATAAACTTCATTTCTTCCTCTGACCAAGGTTGGTCAGCCAGACCTCGTTGAGTCGTCACGATGTGACTGACTGGTTGAGTTGTCGTCACCTGCTGGTGACTAAACTGATTTTTGCTTGGTATGTGCTTGCTTATATTAAGATCCAGAAGGATAGATATATCATTGAGAACAATAGATTTAGTTGGTGATCTTGTTATCTATTCTAGCTTTTGGTGAAGTAGAAGAGGTTAGAAAGAGTCAAGTGGTGAAGACATTATTTTGGCCTAGCTAATGGCATCTGGGAAATGTAAAACTGCTGTTAGAGAAAAACCATTGTTCCATCGTGGGAAAAGTTCTGTAACAGTGTTGATTTAAATTTTGCTATGTTGGATCGAATCCGCTTCATGTATGCAAGATTCGCTACATATATATATGTGTGTGTGTGTGTGTGTGTGTGTGTGTGTGTGTGTACATATATATATATATATATATATATATAATATATATATATATATATATATATATATATACTAGCAGCTAAGCCCGGTCTGTTTGGATGATGTGGCTGTGATCGTTTTCGGTTAAGCATAATCTATAACAGCGTTTCTCAACCTTATCATTTCGGCTCCCCTGTTTTGATTGAAGCCCGCCCCCTTGTCAGAAAACAGCTTCAGGAGTTGTGAAGAAAGAATCTGTACGTAGTCTGTCTCTGAAAGCTATTCTATTGGACCTCTGTCTAATCATTAAAACATTGATTTAATTATGAACATAGAAAGAAATTATACATTAATCCCTATTTTTGTAAGCAGTTGTATCTGTAAAAATTTTATTCGCAGAGAGCAGAAATTGAAAGAAGATATATGAAATGGATGTGTGCGTGCGTGCGTGCGTGCGTGCGTGCGTGCGTGCGTGCGTGCGTGCGTGCGTGCGTGCGTGCGTGCGTGCGTGCGTGCGTGCGTGCGTGCGTGCGTGCGTGCTTGCGCGTGTGTATGTGAGAGAGAAGAGAGACAGCATAGCGAAAGTTTTGGCTGACTGTCATCCTGTTCTCCCCTAGTTGCTAGCTGTGTGAAGAACTGGTTGTTTTAATGGCGGAACAAACAGGAGAATTCCATAAGAAAAGTTTTAATCGATTTTCTCGGTAAGTATGGGGGGTAGGGAAAAAATACAAACCGCATTCCAATGTATGCACCCGTCTGCACATGTGTGCCATTTTTCACGCGAATCCACCCAGCCGTTTGGCTGTGAACCTCAACACAAGAAAGAATACAACGATCGCCCATGTCCAATTTATATTATATATATATATATATATATATATATATATGATTTCGCATCAAGAGTAGAGTCAACAGTGATCCGTAGGTAGGAGAGTAAATGTCCAAACGAGAATCCATAAAGAGTAGATAGAGAGTCCAGTGGAGAAGTTCGTGTGTGGTAAGAAATGACAGGATCAACATGTGCGACCACTTGAGCATGTGATATATAGGGAGAGTTTACGAAAAAAAACAAAAGACGAAGACAGGTGGTGTACAAAACAAACAGATGTATTACTATAACGCTCAGGAATAGAAAAAGTCTTTTACATTTCGAGCCTACGCTCTCCTCCCCTCTCTCCTCACATACCCACCTTCCCCTCCTCCCATAAGCCCACCCAGCCCCACACATTCCTACTCCGCCTTCCCATCATCCATCCCATCACCCATCCTATCCCACACACCCTCTCCCACATACCCCACCTCTACCCCCACCCTCTGCCTACCCACAAACTCCAACTCTACCCCAACCGAACCCACACCCCACCCGGGCTTTCCCCACTCTCACCTCCCCCACCTCCCAACAACATCACACCACACCACACTACACCATGCAACATTACATATCACATCACATCACACCACCCACACACCCATCCCCACATCTTCACACCTACACATACACGCACACGTCCATACCACCAGCTCTCTTTCACACGCACATACATACTCTCTTATACACACACGCACCTTCGTGTTGGGGGTCATCTTTACTTTGTTATCTCCTCTACTTCTTGCCTCTCGTGTGTGACCCTTCTGTCCGAAGTCTGTCGCCATGATAGATCGTTAGCCACTACACACAATACATCTGTTTGTTTTCTACACCACCTGTCTTCGTCTTTTGT
>NW_021824954.1:195000-202500 GCF_006345805.1 Octopus sinensis | reverse complement strand
GTTTCTTCTTCCTTTTGTTTTCTCTAAACTATTTTTTAGTGTATCAACGAGGCTGCATCGCTAACTGTTCACATTACAGCCATTTTCCACAAAATCAACGAGATTGGAGCCCTTATCTCCCAAGACAGACACCACACCTTTCACTGAACGCTAGATATTGAACTCTTTAAACCTCGGAGAAGAGGTGTGATACCATTCCATAAACTGAGCCTTCGTTTCCGGGTCATAAAGGTACACCCATGTCTCATCTCTTATCATCAGATAGGGGGAAAAAACTATCGTTATTGGCTTCAGGTGCTTTCAGCTAATCAAAGCAAACTTCCACTCTTGTTTCCATCAAATAGAATGACAACGGTTGAGGTACCTACATTTTCTCAACATCCAAAGTCGTCTCTCATTTTCTGAAATGCATTATGATAACAATCCAATTGTGTAACGACGAATTATGACTCGTCCGTTCGCGCAAAGCTCTTCGTCCGCTCGCTGACAATTCATGATAGTGATTTGTCATCAACGCTGGCTTCTTCGTTTAACTTCATTCGTCTGTGCAAATTGTTCTTATCAATAGTGTCATCCCCGTAAGCAAACTATAAGCTCTTTGTCGATGTCATAGAGCCTGCAATCCCTCTTCGACAAAAATTCAAAGACGCCATCCTGCTTCTGTTTGGAATCAATTACTTGCCTGCAATGAAGAGCTGAAAGAAAGTTACTCTACCACCACGTGCAATTTGAACGACTTATCTCAGTTGATAAAAAAAGTTATGCCCACCTTTATTTTTTATACGACCCCATATATTAAAATACAAACATATACAAACACAGACATGCACACATGTAGGAATGTATGTATGTTTATGTGTTTGTATCCGTACATGGTCGCTGTACGTATAATTGCTCTTTCCGAGCGTGAGAGCTGAAATGATTTTTGAGCCCTGAAAGGTGTTTGAAGCAGCTGATCACATATACTGCAGTAGTGTTTCATTGCAGCATTGGCTCCATTTTTCACTTCTTTATTATGACTGTTCATACATACATACATACATACATCATACATACATACATCATACATACATACATACATACATACATACATACATACATACATACATACATATATACATACATACATACCACAAAGATTGCCTCCACTTTCGCTGCACTTTTTGCTGCCAACTTCACACTGAACGCATTTGGTAAAACTCGTCTAGTTCGATCACTTCCAAGCAATAAAGCCACCACTCTTGACGTCCTCTCTTTTATCCTCAACGCCCCAGAGCTAACTCTATGCTCACCAAACACTTCCATCTCTCCGTCTCTTCGGGGATCTACTTTCATCATTGGAAACACGCTGCAGTGTCTCATTCTCAAGAAAGTAACCTCTCTCAACCTGTCAACTATTATTCTATTGCATTCACTTCTGATATCTTTAAATAACAAATTTCTTTTGCAGTAGATTAAATCCCAGCAATGGACCATCGTTCCAAAAAATGTCTATTGGGAGAAAAATATTGAAAAACATTAATACTTTTAAAATGACAAAGAAACGAGGAATGTACCAAGTGGTTGTGGGATGTGCTAGAAACAACAGCTGAATCTCCCTTAAATCACCTTTTCGTCCGAAAATTATTGTGAAATTATAATCAGAAACAAATTGCAGATTCGGACTGTCCGTATTTGAAAACTATGATTTAAAAAATTTCGAAAAAAGCCGAAATTGTCGGATCCCGATGGTGGGTGGGTTTAATGAAAATAGTAAAGAAAGATTTCACTATTGTTTTTAAATTACGTTACTATGATGGTGATCACCGATTTCCATTTTTTTTCTACTAAAAATACATCTCACATTGTTTTTAAGTATGTAGTGCAAAAAAGTTAGACGAAGTTGGTCTGATGCGTAAATTTTCAAAAAAATCTTTTCACAAAGAAGCTTCCCCCCCCCCCGCCATCATTTAGAAGGATGTGGTGAAAAAAGTTTGAAAAATCTCCGTCAAAACGTACGTACGTATGTGTGTATGTGTATGACTAAATGTATAAGAATGTTTTAGACCGCTTGACAACCAGTTTGCTTGCATCTCCGTAACTTAGCAGTTCGGCCAGAAGATTTCAATAAAGTAACTGCCTCAAAATTGGTATTGCAGTCGATTTGA
The DNA here is from genome assembly GCF_006345805.1 of Octopus sinensis. Lineage (NCBI taxonomy): Eukaryota > Metazoa > Mollusca > Cephalopoda > Octopoda > Octopodidae > Octopus > Octopus sinensis. Next base: position 200,353 of record NW_021824954.1, on the reverse strand, counting down.
TCGACTGAAAACTTTCAATGCGATGCCCCAGCATGGCCGCTAGTCCAATGATTAGAACAAGTAAAAGAGACAGAAGGAGAGGGAGACAGATGGAGGGAGGAAGGAACAAGAAGTAGGAAGGTGGAGAATATGCAGGTACACACACATAAACACATACATACGTACGTACGTACGTACGTACGAACATACATACATACATACATACATACATACATACATACATACATACGTACGTACGTACGAACATACATACATACATACATACATACATACATACATATATACGTACGTACGTACGAACATACATACATACATACATACATACATACATACATACATACATACATCCTATATATATATATATATATATATATATATATATATATATATATATATATATATATAGTCCATATATATTTAGCAGAAGCAATAGAGAGACTCAAGATCGGAGAGTTTCGTGCCTTGGCGGTAAGTGTCAATGCACGAAACTCTCGGAGCTTGAGTCACTTTGTTACTTCTGTTAAATATTGATAAAAAATATAGACTCACATTTTGAGTTCTATTGTTCCTGTTTGCATCAACATATGTGTATGCGTGTGTGTGTACATACATTCCCCATTGTCCCTCTTTATTTACTATTCTTTCGCTCTCCTTTTTCATTCTCTCTCTCTCTCTCTCCTCTCTCTCTCTCTCTCTCTCTCTCTCTCTCTTTCTCCATCCATCTATGTATCTAGATGTGCGGGTGTAGGCGTATGTATGTGTGTGTGTGTGTTCTGTCTGTTTGCCAGGCTATCTCAACCACTCCCGTATCATTCATTTCTACGTCTCGCTCTGACTCTCTTTCACTCTCAAGCACTCTCTCTCCCTCTCTCTCGCTTGGTCTGTCTTTCTATCTTTATATATTTCTCTTTCACACTACCTCTTTTTCTGTCTTTCCCTCTTACTATACTGTATCTGTCCTCTCTCGTACTCTCTTTCTTACTCTCCTTCTCACTCTCTCTTTCTCGCTGTCTTTCCTTGTTACTATATTTTATCTCCCCTTTCTCTCTCTTGCATTTGTTGTTTAACCCCAAGTCTACCCTAACTGATCAAAAGTATTCCAACCATGACCATTCTGATTATTTCAGTTAGTTTGTATCTAGGACCACACTGCCAAATAACTTTTTTAATTTTAGTCTGGAAGAACTTTGACTGCTGTTTCTAGCAGATCGAATGACTATGCTGTGCGTCACTCGTTGTCCCGTCTATCCATATTGACGGTATGATGTTATAGTTGCGGTAGTTGTTTAGCTCCCCCCTCTCTCTATCTTGATCAAGCAAACCTAAGACGTTCTAATCGTGACTACCCTGCCATATTTCCAGACATAATGTATCTAGGACTACATAAGCGTCCATCAAAAGCAAAAATGAAAAAAAATAAATCTTCAATAATTTATTCATAGAGATGGTAGTTGTGATGTGCATGCCTTACCTTTAATTGGGTATCGTTAGTGTTTAAAGCTAAGTGAAATGGCTAAAACTGTACTAAAGGAAGTTGAAACACGCTAGCGGTCTCGGATGGATAGGAGTTTGGCTATTTCCATACACAACACGTTCTTGTTGTTGTTCTGGTGGTGATGGTGCTGTTGCTGGTGGTGGTTCTAGTTGTTACAATTGTTATGAGTTTTGTTGTCGATGTGGTTATTGTTTCTATGATTATAGTTGTTGTTGGTATTGTGTAAGTTGGTGCTATATTACAGCTGTGGTCGTTCAGTACCTGAGTCTATCCTGATTAAAATGACATTTGATCAAAGACATTCCAGTCGTGACTATCCTCCTAGCCTTTTTTTTAATTATTTTTTGAGACGTAGTATATCTAGGTCTACACAGTAAAGATGTGTCTGCGTGTGTGCGTCTGTGTATGCGCACGCGTGCGTGCATGTGTGTGCGTGTATGTGTCTGTTAATATGTGTGCGTGTATGTGTGTTAATATGAGGAAGCTTTAGGCTGCTATTTCTACCAGGTCTACCTTTTGGTTTTTCTCGTTGATGATGATGATGATGATGGGGGGGGGTAATTGTAGCGATGTAGGTACAAAAACTAGAACTAAAATCAAAAATTTAATTGTAATAATGATTTAGTATATTAAGTGAATTAAATATATAAAATAAAATAAAACAAATATGATAAATAAGTATAATAAATAAAAATAAAAACGATATAAAAATAAACATATAAAGAATGAATCCTGTTGGAAAAGTACTGGCGTCGACACAATGGACTCGTCCATTCTGTAGCTAGCTATATAATGCTTAGTTACACCTCCCACGGCATTCAGATGTAATTAAGCTCTGCGTTCACATCTTACTTTCAGTTCCATTTCTGAAATCAATTTTTGAAATTATAACCATAAATATCATTTATATAGATATATATATAATTTATCAGCATATATTTATATATATATATATATATATAAATACAATTATTAATTCTACTTTGTTGTTTTTTTCTTCATTTAGTAATCTTATAATACGATATAAGCTCGTTTATCTTCGTCCAACTTCTAGTTATTAATTAATACTGAAAAAAGAAAATTACAAAATCCCTCTGATTTTCTCTCTCCAACAGTCTATAAATAGTATAATAAACACTCGTAAATATATATCAATATAAAAATATTGTCATTCACCAACAAAAACATGACGAAAGTATACGAAGAACAGGTAAGAGATTTTTGATATTTATTGTTATTTTTGTTTTCACGTTTTAAAATCCGTTTGTATCGTCCTGTTTTGTCATTTCATGTTGTTTTTATGCAAGCCCTTGTGGCTAATAAAAGAATTATTATTATTATTATTATTATTATTATTATTATTATTATTATTATTTTATTATTATTATTATTATTATATTATCATTATTATTATTATTACTATTATTATTATTATTAATAAGGCGGGAGCTGGCAGACTCGTTAGCACACCTGTCTAAAATGCTTAGCGGTATTTCGCCCGTCGTTACGTTCTGAGTTCAAATTCCACCGAGTTTGACTTAGCCTTTCATCCTTTCGGGAACGATGAAATAAGTACCAGTTACGCACTGGGATCGATGTAATTGACTTGTTTATTCCTTCTCTCCAAATTTCAGGCCTTGTGCTATATTATTATTATTATTATTATTATTATTATTATCATCATCATCATCAATGTATTTGGCACTCAAAGTCCAATATAAAAAATTATCGGATTCGAATAAAACACATTACAGTATTTATTCTGGTTCTTTACGTCCTGAGATCAAATCCCGCCAAGGTCAACTTTGCTTTCACCATTCCGGGTTCGATAAATTACCAGTCCAGTACTGGAATTGGTATAATGGACTTTTACCACGTTAAAAATGATTACTACTACTATCCACAACATCTTGGGCATTCAAGTCCAATAAAAGAATTCGTTATTATGGATTGGTATGAAGAAAGAATTACTACTATGGATTGGCATAACAGTTAGAGTATCGTGTATATATTTGCTGTTGCAGCAATTTATCTTGTGTCTACATTCTCTCAAATCCGAAGATCATCTTCGCTTTCATCCTGCCGGGACTGAAAAAGGAAGTACGATTGAAGTTCTGAAGCCCATTGTTCCATCCCCACAAAATTTTATGCTTTTCAGCTTCTCTACGAAATAATTATCATTCCATTCCTATCATTGTTATAATTGTTGATAAAGGCTGTAGACTGATAGAGTCGCTCGCATACCAGCCCAAAAGCTTAGCGGCATTTCTTCCGCCTTTAGGTTCTGGATTCAAATCAGGCCGAGTTCAACCTTCACTTTCGGAGTCGAAAAACTAAAACGTCAAGTTCTGGATTCGATGTAATCGACTAGACCCCCAACCACCCACATAGACACACACAACACAAAATTTCATTCCTTGTGCCTATAAGTTGAAAGAATTATTATAATTGTTGAGTCTACTCGAAATAGATTTCGATGTTAATATATCCTGTTCGATTTCTTTGAATGTCCACAGAATGTAATTTCCGAAATTTCTAGAAATAAGAAGTTGAAGGGAGAAGAGAATGAAAGGAACTGTTATAGATTTAATTGGTTTCCATGTGTATTATATATACTATGTAATATATGTGTGTGTGTGTGTGTGTATGTATGTATGTATGTATGTATGTATGTATGTATGTATGTATGTATGTATGTATGTATGTATGTATGTATGTATGTATGTATGTATGTATGTATGTATGTATGTGACATGTGTATATAGACAGACAGACAGTTAAATTGATTGATCATGACTAACATTGATAGGCTGTTTTACGTGTACGTTGCCGACACAGAATAAAAGAAAAAGAAAAAGTTTAGAACAATTTTACTTTGATATTCTGCTGACAATAATAATTACATACATTGACCCATAACTGGTGTATATGGATATAACGCAGTAGAGTATCATTCAGTATGTGTATGACTATTATACACGTTACATTGTCTCGACACTCGATGCGTATATACGCGATGTGTGTATACATACATATACACACACACACATACGCACTCACGAGAGACTCGACAAACGAAAGAAAAGGCAATCAACACAGTAGGAGTTACATGTATTATGAATAATATATATATGTATATATATTGAAATCTGTAAAGAAGGAACATAGAAAGAACAGTGCAATGAATATGGTGCTAATGTCATGCTTGAATGAGGAATTATCTCGACGTTTCGGACGTTAGTTTTGACTCGGAAAGAAAAGAACATAGTAAGGGAGTTTTGATAATGGTAGCGATATATTTCCCCACCAAAACCAAGAAAGTTCAGATCTTAATATTTTAATATTATTTGTGTCTTTTCGTTGTTCTATTTATTGTTGCCATTCTTTTTCTTCAAAATTTGTTGTTCTTTTTCCTGTTTGTCATTTTTTTTTTATGGATGAAAATGATACATAGTAAATATTGTTGTTGGTGTTACTGTTAAAATTAAGTCATTAAGAGAACATTGACATTGTGTCCTTTGTTGAACCACCGAAGACATGTCTTTAGATTAGATTCACTCCTGCCACATTTCTGCCAATAAATTTGCAAAATCTTCCAATTTAGGGATTCAAATTCGTTGGTTGTATGTAGCCTAGAATGGGAAAAACGTGCATCTGAGGAGTGTAAACCATTTCATCCATCCAATCTACCTATCACGAAATTAAGAAGAATTTGAAAAAGACAAATTCGTCTATTTATTCTAACCCATTAACCATCATATCCACTATAATCATTAACATCACCAAAGCCAGACAACAAAAAAGGAACTAACGATGCCGCCTCAACGTGGCTGCTTGATCATCTAGAAATAGTAGCCA
>NW_021824954.1:157500-187500 GCF_006345805.1 Octopus sinensis | reverse complement strand
GGTGTGTCATTATATATATGCAAGGATATCTTGGAAGATAATTAAATACCACATACATCATACACCGCAGCAAAACAAGAGATCGTTTCTGTTAAACTAAAATAATATTTAAAGGTTAGGCCAGAAAATGTTTGTTCTGAATGTTACTGATTTCTCCCTAACTTGTGTTTCTCTTCATCTTACCAACGACATTTTAACAAATTTAATGTATCTCGACCTCCCTTCAATCACTCTTATTAAATATCTACCTCTAACATTATCTCTCCACTAATTTTCTTTTCTCGGATGCTACGTGTGTGTATGTATGCGTGTTTGAGCAAGATTTTGCGAACAAGTAATTAGATAAATTTAAAGTGTGCGTGTGCGTGCATGCATGTGATGTAACAGAAGATTTTGTTATGAAATGCCATGGTCTTAAGCTTTTCAGTTATATTTAGGAAATACCAAGCAATATCTGACCATTTTCGCTCTCTTTCTCTCCTTTCAATACACACACACTACCACCAACAACAGCTGGAAGAAGGTGGGCGTTTTTTCCCTGAAAAAACTCTGTGTAATTTGTCTGAAATACACATACACACATGTGTATATATATATATATATATATATATAACAATTTAATAAATAAAACATATGCATACATACATACATACATATATGTACATACCTACATCTATATGTATATATATATATGAGTACAGAACACCACAAATAAACGTAGAACAACGAGAAACGAAAACAAAAACAAACAAGGAAACGGACTTTTTTAACAACGAAAAAACAGAGTACAGAATACAAGGAATATTCCCCTTCATCAGCTGCCCCTGGTTCGACGCAATGCGTATATATATATATATATATATATATATATATATATATATATATATATATATATATATATACTTGTACATACACACACATTTTACAGTCACAAAAGTACTCAATAAGCTGCTATTATCGATCAGGTGTCGGTGAAGCAAGCTAGATACGTTGACTAAATATTCCAAATCATATCAGTTCAAGTACAACGTTGCAACACGTAACACAATGAGTAAGAATGCTACTGCGCCATTGTGCAATTCACAGATGTTCTTTTGCCTGGCTTTCAATAGCATAAATCTTGTTTTAGATCCAAGGCACTAATGCCAAACTAAATAAGTCGCACTTGTTACTCAGTTACGAAATGAACATGAGTCAGGGTGGATGTGGGCCTTTGTAATCGTCTGTTAATTCTGAACATATTACGTGATAATAACTTATCGACTGACGAACTAACAAGATAATTTTTTTATTATCGCTCAAGCTACCAGAAATATCAACCAAATCTTCCTTAAATCACTCGTGCTCCTAGACATGCTATATCTGAATTTTATACAGGATGATCACGGCTGGAACACCCTTCATTGTAGATCTGGTTAAATCTTTGCTGACCTGGGGTTAACAATTCTTTGGTATAGATGCAGTAATGCCCTTTTTCCTTCTTTTAGTTGAGCAGTTTGTATTCTACACAAAAAAATAATGCAAACCGATTCGATCCAACTTTTATTACGGATCATGCCCGTTATACAATGTTATGGTGTGAAATATGTGATCGGATTTCAGATATTGTAATTTAACTCACTGAAAATTGAAACCGCATCGTAGAGCTAACATATGATGCGGATGATGATAGTGGTGGTGGTGGTGGTGGTGACGACGACATTGATGATGGAAGAGAAGATATGAACGCAGTTTTCGCTGACCTTTCAAGACTTAACAGTAAAGAAGCAATGCTTTTTGCTATCAACCAAATGTCTTTCAAATGTTCTAGTATTATGTAATATGGTTTACCAGTGTCCTTTTCATATTACCATGGTGTTGGGTAGGGGAGGGTGATGTTCGTAATGCAAATTGCGTTATTATCAACGAGGTGGTGGTGGTATATGAATAGTTTGGTTGTAGTTGTAGTAATGAATAAAATGATGGTCGCTGTTATACATGTCGTATTCTAATAGATGTGCGGTAATTGTTATTATATGGCACATACAAGCGCCCGCTTACACAGAGGGAGAGAGTGGGGGGAAAATTATCCAGTGATGCAGGCTGCCTGAAAATTTAATTGCCAAGTAGGGGCAAGCATAATTAATGTAGCAAGCCAACGAATTATAATTAATTAAAATTACTCCCATCGTAATGAGAACAGTCGTTAAGGAAACTACAACCCCAGTCAAAAGAAGCTAGGAAGAACACCCCGCGTTATTTTAATTAATTAAATATAGTATGTTATAGGGCATGTGCACATGGTTTTTTGTTGTAGTACAGTGGAAATTCTTGACAAGTTCCACTATTATTAGACCTCTACAGCGAATTTAAGTTATATCATTGAGTATTCATTCGAGAGAAAAAAACCTACATCTCATAAGTCGTAGTTAGACTATGCTTTACTGGTAAGGTTTTTCAGTCTGTAGTAATCTCCCGTAAGAAATTATAAAGTAATTTAATGCTGTCATATTTTTATTGCTTAAAAGTTTTAAGATTAATATACTGGGAGTAGAGAAAGAATTCGGCAAAGCTACGAGCTGTGGAATACAGACTCAGAAACTTTTTTACGTAATATGGAACCAAACAAATAAAGGTTGACGGCAGGAAGGATATCCAGCCATAAAAAAATCTACCTCATTAAACTCGGTCCTCATTAAACCAGGCATGGAAAGTGGACGTTAAAATTATATATATTACATTTTATTATATTTCAATACCCGTGAATGTGCAGATTAAAATGCAATATGTCGAAACAATTTGTTGGCCTTTTATGGTGGTTTTTATAATTATTTATGTAACATAAGTAAATTATCAGATTGTCAATTGATATATATATATATCACACACATGATCACATGACCGACCAGACCATCAGATGTTGCTACACATCGCTGGTCACAATGCGTTCGCATTGTTTTAGCCTTCGAATGACGCCACCCTTTATTTTTATATATATATATATATATATATATATATATATATATATAATATATATATATATATATATATATATATATATATATATATATATATATATATATATATATATATATATATATATATATATATAGGCGCAGGAGTGGCTGTGTGGTAAGTAGCTTGCTAACCAACCACATGGTTCCGGGTTCAGTCCCACTGCGTGGCATCTTGGGCAAATGTCTTCTGCTATAGCCCCGGGCTGACCAATGCCTTGTGAGTGGATTTGGTAGACGGAAACTGAAAGAAGCCTGTCGTATATATGTATATATATATATAAGTGTGTGTGTCTGTGTTTGTCCCCGATGCTGGTGTGTTTACGTCCCCGTCACTTAGCGGTTCGGCAAAAGAGACCGATAGAATAAGTACTGGGCTTACAAAGAATAAGTCCCGGGGTCGATTTGCTCGACTAAAGGCGGTGCTCCAGCATGGCCGCAGTCAAATGACTGAAACAAGTAAAAGAGTATATATATATATATATATATATATATATATATATAATATACTTTATTAAAGTATATTACTCTACCACTGGTATTTGAGTACTCTTTTTTTCCACCTTGTTTCACATTTATGTGTTTACTCCGGTGTAACTATATATAATATATATATATAATATATATACATATATATATATATATGTATGTATATATAATGTGATGTATATATATATATGTATACTTTATATATGTATATATATATGTATATATATATGTATATATATATATTATATATATATAATATATATATATATATATATTATATATATATATATATATATATATATATATATATATATATGATATATATATATATATATATAATATATATGATAGATCGTTAGCTACAACACACATTTTTTTCTCATTGTTTTTTTGTGTATCTTTCTGTAGAAGAGCGTAGGCTCGAAACGTAAAAGAAATTTTTTCTATTCCTGAGCGCTATACTAATACATTTGTTTGTTTGTACACCACCTGCCTTCGTCTTTTGTTTATTTTCGTAAACTTTCCGTTTATATATATATATATATATATATATATATATATAATTTTTTGTATTCCACCTGCCTTCGTCTTTTGTTTATTTTCATAAAGCTTCCCGTTATATATATATATATATATATTATATATATATATATATATATATATATATATATATATATATATATATATATATATGTATGTATGTATAAGTATAGTTGCGTTAATTGAGAATCATAATATAGCTTAAGTCACCCTGCCCTTCCTCTTCTGGTTATCATGCATCTTCTGAGAGGGAAGAGTCTGACGTTAATTAATTTATCACCAGCAGCAAGAACTTAACTGTCAATTCTCAATGGTCTCTAATTCTGAGGGGATGTAGAATACTTGCTGCATCGGATCTTTTGATTGTGAGAAGGATAAAGATGAATGTAGCTATACCACCACTACTCTTTCTTGACCCTCCCCCCATCATTATTTTCTTCTGCCACTCAAAATTATAGTAGGCTTTAAGTATTTTCTCCCTAAGTTCATTCAGCTTCAATAATAGCAGTAAGCATTGTAATTCTTTTATTCTCTAGTTTTGATAAAAATTTTGCTAAAAAATTGTAATGGAGTATCCTGTATGTTGAAAACCTTTATGGTCTTACGCTTCCTAGGAGAGCGTTATATTTCAAATTTCGGTTGCATGAACTAAAAGTCGGAAGGAACGGGATTAACTACCTGCATCAACTTGCTAAAAAGCAGGTAGTAATTTTACCTTGTCCATATTCTTAGTGCAGGTTTTAAAGAGTGCAGTTCGATTTTAACAGTTATTTTTCAAAGCTATAATGGAAGTGACAAAGGATCATATTCGGCATATTTTGCTTTATGAGTTCAATAAAGACAACAACGTAACTGAAAGTGCGAGGAATATTAATGCAATATATGAGGATCGGATAATAAGCGTAAGCCAGTGTCAACGGTGGTTCAAGAAATTCCGAGCCGCAAACTACAGCCTAGAAGACGAGCCTCGTCCTGGAAGACCTGTAGAGCTCGACGAGGACGTCCTGCAAACCCTGGTGGAACAAAATCCCATCGTAACTGTTGAGAAACTAGCAGAGAAGCTTGGATTTTGGTCATTCAACCATTCATCGACACCTGCGTGCCATCGGAAAAGTCATCTAATTGGTTTCAAGACGAAAGGTGCCCTTCCATCAGGATAATGCTCAGCCACATACAGCGAAGATGACATTCCAAAGGCTGGAGCAGCTTGAATGGGAAACGATGCCCCACACACCATATTCGCCAGACATTACCCCATCTGATTATCATTTATTTCCGCAGTCTTCAAAAATCATTTGGATGGAAGAAATATGAATTGTGTAGAAGAAATATGAATTGTGTAGAAGAAATATGAATTGTGTAGAAGAAATATGAATTGTGTAGGTCAGAACAGTACTGGAGGAGTATTTTTTGTCACGAACAAGTGAATTTTAGAAGAGCATTGTAGAAAATGAAGGAGAGTATATTTTAGATTAAAAAAGAACTCTGTTTATCTTAATTTTTAAAAAAGAAAAAAAGAATTTATGGGATGACCCAATATAGAAGTATATACATACATACATACATACATACATACATAAACGTGTGCGCGCGAGCGTAGTATGTTTGCGTCGAGTTAAAAATATCAAGTTAATCTGTGTAACGTTTGCCGTTAATCGGTGTTTACGTAACGTTGTGTATACACATTTAACTACAAAATAATGTCTTTCGTAAGGTTTTTGGAGAGGACATCAGAAGGTAAATACATCTAATACTGTGTACGGTATCTAAAATCAGACAACCCACACATTAAAATAAAGTTGTTATGGCAGTCACCTTAGCAATATATCATTAGCGTTAACTGACTCAAGTAAAATAACACTGCAATGACAGTTATGAGGATGGAAATTTTTTTTACTACGTAGTACGAACATTTTCACAAAGTGAATTGGCCTGATAGTAGCATGTGCCTGAAGGCCTGAACATGATAGATGGGAGAGGGCATTAACACTTCGTAGTCAGGTTTAATCTCGGTTCTGTCGGGCTCTTTTAAAGACTCTGGGTCAGTAGTTTTCAACCATCTTTACCTGTGGACTCTTTAATTACTATTTTATTCTGGTGAATCCCCATAGCTATTTTATGTGTAAAATCTAGTTTTATCGATGCTTCTTTCAAAATTCCTATTTTGTTTTTCACACGTTCATTTTTATAGGTTTGTGGTAGTATTCTCTGAGAGAACACGTTTCAGTGGTCAAAGAAAGAAAACCTAGCTGTTTCTTGCAATAAATACATCTAAGAGCAAAATTTATTCATGGACCCTTAAAATACTACTGTAAAACTTTGTAATTCCTATTAAACACATGTAATGATAATGGTGAATAAATAATACCAAAACGGTTTCCAAATTCCTGATTTGTTATATATGTGTGACCCAGGGGAGGGGGAGCCTGAGGGGCACGTGCGCCTTTCTAAATAATGTTATTACGCCCTATTCTCCTGGAATTGTATTCCCTTCTGACCTTATATCCTCCCTTCGATCGCACCTGTATATATATGTTCTTTTATTCTTATACTTGTTTCAGTCGTTTTGACTGTGGCCATGCTGGAGTACCGCCTTCAGTCGAACAAATCGACCACAGGACTTAATTCTTTGTAAGCCTAATATTTATTCTATCGGTTTCTTTTGCCGAACCGCTAAGTTTCGGAGACGTAAACGTACTAACATCAGTTGTCAAACGATGGTGGGAGGGGGGGGACAAACACAGACACACTAATACATACATATATACAGCTCTGGCAAAAACGAGTAGTACCTGTATTTCAAAGGGCCAGCCTTGTCACACACTCACGCTGAATCTCCCTGAGATCTACGTTAAGGGTACACGTGTCTGTGGAGTGCTCAACCATTTACTTGCACGTTAATTTCACGGGCAAGCTGAAATTTTGTAAAGTTATGAATTTACAAAATTTCAGTTAGATTATTTACTTATGATTGAGCTTGTTCATATAGCGTCTTTGTAAAGATTTAGAAATTATGAATATTTTTCGTCAAATAGTTAAGAAGGCATGTTAATCTGATGAAGCATCATTATATATTTAAACAGATCTGATTGTTCTTGAAAAACTTCGTTTTATTAATGAAGCAGAAACAGTTATAATGTATGAAGTGTCATTTGTTTGTGTAAAATATTTAAATTGAATTGAATTTATAATTGTTCAATCTATTGTTTTGTTTTTCCATATATATATTTATTTATTTTATATCCTTTCAAAATTTCTTCCAAGCGTTACCCATTACAATTCGTCTTGGCCTAACGGCCCTAAATGTATGTCTTCGTCAATTATTTACTTCCGTATGACCACTCTGGTGTCGTTTGTTCGATCGAAGACCTAACCTTCCGCAAATTTTATATTTTAAAATTTTCTGGATGTTGCTGCCTTATGAAGTTTTCCTGGCTTGTTAAAAGCACGCAACAGGAAGTAATATCTCAGTCGACAGCTGAGGAGGGGTTAGACTTCTTTTGGAATTTTGTCCCGTTCTTCTCGTTGTGCGTTTACGTATTTTTCACTGGTTGGTGATGTCCTGTTCTTAATGTGTATTTTTCATTTATATATGTATATGTATGTATATATATATGTATGTATGTGTGTGTGTGTATATATATATATAATATATATATATATATATATATATATATATATATATATATATATATTTTATATTATATATATATATTAATATATATATATATTTTATATATATATATATATATATATATTTTATATATATATATATATTTTATATATATATATATTATTATATATATATAATATATATATATGTGTGTGTATGTGTATATATGTGGTGTGTGTGTATGTGTATATATGTGTGTGTGTGTGTGTATGTGTATATATGTGTGTGGTGTGTGTATGTGTATAATGTGTGTGTGTAGTGTGTAACATGTTTGTGTGTGTGTGTGTATATATATATATATATATATAGCGGTATCTCGTGAGCAGTCGCCGTTTCTGTTATTTATTCATTAGGCACAATAATAAATCAGATTTTAGAAAAGAATAAAAATGAGATTAAGTAGCATCTATTTATCTTTTCTTTCCACGAAAGTGTATTAATTAGTAATGTTCAAAATAAATCATTAAAATGATTTCAGCTATTCAATGTTGTATAAATAATACAAGTACGCCACGTTAGCTACCAGTTCTTTGTTAATAAGTCGCCTTGGACAGTGGCAGTGCTGATAGCATAAGGCAGCAGGATGGGAGAGGAAAGAAGGAGGAGGAAAGAAAACCAATATCAATACATTCTCAGTATTTTTCCATTCGCTGTTATTCCAATCAGATGACATACTCCCACTGTAAATTATAAATCAAATTGCAAATGACAGCAGAAAATGCGCAGTCTTTAGAATACGGTACGTGTATAGCACGCGTGCCTATGCGCACGCATGCATGCATCCATACATATGTACAGTCATACATCAGCTTTCAACTCTTCCCTTATTTTCTTCGATTTTCCTCTTTTCTTTATCCACCTTCAAAACTCATCCTACATTTTCCACGCTGTATCTGACGCTTCGTATACCAAGTTCTTTCAGTTCACTTATTCTCCACCGTTCATGCATACTAATATTACACAGCCATCGGAAGATGCTTACTTCATTTCGTTCCAATGCACTTGATACGTCAGTATCATACATCATTTCAAAAGAAACTCTTCGTTACCAGCATGAGTAATAGCTCTCGATACACGTTCAAACTTCTTACTCTGCTTACGACACATTCAAAACACCCACCTCCTCTACAAATTTGATCATAAAAGTAATAAAAGCTGTCAACTATTCCTAGAGAACTTTCCATGCATTTGGGGTCAGTTTATTTCATGGGTATTCTTTTGTGTACGTGTTATATACATGTTTGTGATCGCACCACATCTCTTATGCACCTGTTGTTTAAATTTTGTGCACTGTACAGAGTTCCTACCTCTCTTCTTTACTGCAGAAACTCTAACAGATTCAGCTATTAGAAACTAGAGCTTTAGTTTATTGGAGTTCCCACGATTTTAATATTTCTTGTAATGGATGAGATAAACTCTGGGTTGCGAACTGAATCCAGGTTGACTTTATCAACCATGCTCACATTATTATATTTCGATACAAGGCTCACAACAATATATGCTGTGTTGACAAAGTAAAATGACTTAAGCTTAGATGCACATCTTTAGACGATCCCGTACATTAGATTTCATCAAACATATTATAGGGAATAATTCCAGATGACGACGGTGCTTTTCCTGACGATCTAAGATGGATATCAGCAGTGGGAATGCAAACGCTGCACAGAACAGCTAAATCAATATGACGTCATCTATTTAATTGTACAAGCTAACTTCTGGTACAAAATCTATTCTGCATAAATTATGTTAAATGTTGCATATTCTCAGTAGCTACATATGTATCTGCTTTTGGTTGGAATTAATTTGGAATATTCCATACAAACAGCAAAGGTTGAATCAAAAGTTTTACACATGAAATATTTAGCAATACCAAGTTTTCAAAATTCATACACAAAGAGAGAGAGTAAGATATTTGCGTATATCTGCAATGTATATAATTTTTGTGTGTGTATGCGTATATGTATATATATATATATATATATATGTGTGTGTGTATAAATAGATAGATGTACCTATATTTATAAATATATCATCATCATCATCATCGTTTAACGTCCACTTTCAATGCTGGCATGGGTTGGACGTTTGAGGACTGGCGAGCCAGATGGCTGAACCAGTCTCCATTCTGATCTGGCAGAGTTTCTACAGCTGTATGCCCTTCCTAATGCCAACCACTCCGAGAGTGTAGTGGGTGCTTTTACGTACCACAGGCATGAGGACCAGTCAGGCAGTACTGGCAACGGCCACGCTCGAATGGTGCTTTTTATGTGCCACCTGCACTGGAGCCAGTCAGTGGCCCTGGCAACAATCATGCTCGTATGGTGCTCTTAGCGCTCCACTAGCACGGATGCGAGTCATGCGGTGCTGTCATAGAATTTGATTTCGATTTCACTTACCTCAACAGGTCTTCACAAGCAGAGTTTAGTGTCCAATGAAGGAAAGGCATGCATAAGTGGGCTGATTACACCATTGGCATAGGCTACAGGTTTATGGTCTCACTTGGCTTACCGGGTCTTCTCAAGCACAGCGTATTTCCAAACGTCTCAGTCACTTCGTCATTGCCTCGGTGAGGCCTAATGTTCGATGGTCATGCTTCACCACCTCATCCCAGGTCTTCCTGGGTCTACCTCTTCCACAGGTTCCCTCAACTGCTAGAGTGTGACACTTTTTCACACAGCTATCCTCATCCATTCACACCACATCTGATGCTTCTTAGGTCCAACTTTTCTCTCAAGGCACTTACACTCTGTCGAGTATGCAAGCTGACATTGCACATCCAGCAGAGCATACTGGCTTCGTTCCTTGCAAGCTTACACATGTCCTCAGCAGTCACGGCCCATGTTTCACTGCCATGTAGCATGGCTGTTCATACGCATGCATCACACAGTCTACCTTTTACCCTGAGTGAGAGGTCACTTGGCACAAGCAGAGGTAGGAGCTCTCTGAACTTTGCCTAGGCTATTCTTATTCTAGCAGCTACACTTTCAGCGCACCCACCTCCGTTACTGACTTGGTCACCTATGTAATGGAAGCTATCAACTACTTCTAGTTTTTCTCCCTGGAATGTGGCAGAAGTTGTTTTCTGCACATTTTCAGTGTTTATTGCTCCTAAGCATCTGCGACATACAAAAACTATCTTCCCAGTTAGCCTTCCTTTGATATTGCTACACATATGTGTCCATAGCTTACACTGGGTACATCTTATAGAGTTTCTACCTACACCTTTTCTACAGATCGAGCAGGGCCATCTACCTGAAGGGATTTGTGGTTTGTCTGCCTTCCTACTTGTTATGGACTTTGGTTTTAGCTAGGTTGACTCTAAGGCCCTTTGATTTTAATCCTTGCTATTACACCTGAAACTTCTACTTGTGATAATGACTCAGCAATATATATATAGATAGATATACCTATATTTATAAATATATATATATTATATACATATATATATACACATTTATTTATATATATATATATATTTGTTTTGCAAAATTGTTGATGTGATTTCATGTGTTGCCACTGATATTGTTGTACTTATGGACGGTCATGTTGCCAGTTTAGCCAATAATATCATGCACCATATGTTTGGTGTTCACTTGCTTCTGCTTTATTTTATACTAATTGTATTTCGGCCAGAGTTCTTTCGTCACATTTCTGTTACCTCATCAGTGGTCCTTTGCTGTCTTCCTTCTTTTTTGTGTGTCTATCCTTAGTAATGATCTGCCATTTCCTATTCCTATTGTCAATAGGAATGCAAAATGACAGATAATTAGTAACGAGAGACACACAAAAAAAGAAGGAAGAAAGCAAAGGACCACTGATGAGGTAACAGAAATGTGACGAAAAATCTCTGGCCGAAACACAATTAGTATAAAATAACGCAGAAGCAAGTGAACACCAAACATATGGTGCATGATATTATTGGCTAAACTGGCAACATGAATATACATGTATATGTATGTATGTATATATATATATTATATATTGGTAAAAACGGTAAGATAACAAAAGAAAGAAAGAGACCTCAATATTATGTAAATAGAGGAAATTTATCTGTAAATTAATATGTGATAATTATTCAATAGCCAAGATAAAACTCTGAGTTTCGGATGCCGAAGTGGAAATCCACAACACCATATCTTCGGTTATCTGGCCATGTAAAAGGATAGCGTTTTTTCAGATGGCCAGATAACCGAAGAGATGGTGTTGTGGATTTCCACTTCGGCATCCGAAACTCAGAGTTTTATCTTGGCTATTGAATAATTATCACATATTAATTTACAGATATATATTATATATGTATGTATGTATATATATATATATATGGTGTCCTTTGGAAGTGATGTATCAAGGCTGAAACTATTTTTCGGTATTTTCCGTAAAAAAAAATGTTTATTTCTGTAATTATTTTTTTCATCTGAATCACCTATGTTTATATTTTTCATGTTTGTATATTTTTGTATGTATACATACACACACTTATACACAGAAATATGCATGCATACATAAACAAGTGATACAGCATATCCGAAGGATTGCCACACACACACACATACGCACAGTGGATAATGGGAGCTTCTTAATATGGCATAGAGCAATGCTCA
This sequence comes from Octopus sinensis, assembly GCF_006345805.1. Lineage (NCBI taxonomy): Eukaryota > Metazoa > Mollusca > Cephalopoda > Octopoda > Octopodidae > Octopus > Octopus sinensis. Next base: position 175,204 of record NW_021824954.1, on the reverse strand, counting down.
ACATAAATACGTAAGCAGTATTGATTGAATCTTGAAGGACACAAAATACGACTATAAGCAGATGCATTGCAACTACTGCTACCACTGCCTCCTCCCTCTTCCAACCAAAGCAACGTCATCACTACTGTTAATTTCATATATATCGTACTATAGCCCACGCACACACACACACATGCACTAATATCACCATTACTGCGATTTATTCTAAAACCAGCTTTAACTCATATATGTAGTCCATCCCTATTTAAATCGCATCATTAAATATCTAGACTAAATCCAAAGCCAGATTTTAATGAAATGGTGGGATTGGCGGGTTAATAGAAGTGAGGTGGAGGGATGCTAAATATAGTTGATTGGTTATATATATATATGTGTGTCTGTGTACCGTATTTTAACATGTATAAGAGACCCTCATGTACAAGGAGTCACCTAATTTTGAGGGCTTAAAATTGGAAAAAAGGTTTTGTAAGGGATTATATTATCATCCATGTATAAGAAACTCCCATTAAAACACGGTATATATGTGTACATGTATATATGTATATGTATGTTTGTATAGTAAACATTATTACCAACAATGTGGCAGTCTTAGGATGAATGTTATTGTTATTTAGCCCCAGGAATCATCATCTCCAGCTAAATAATAGTAACATTCCCCCTAACCAGGACAACCACATTATGTTGGCAAATAATTTTTACTCTAGAGTACTGTTACTGAATATCTCTCGTTGAGAGATTTAGAAATATCAATTTTTCTATTTATATATGTATATGTATATATGTCTATATATGTATATATATTCTCTCGTCCACCTTTGTATCATCTATCTGTTCGAATGTTTCAACATTCTCTATTGCGTTTTTGTTCTATATATATATATATATATATATATATATATATATATATATATATATATATATATATATATATATATATATATATAGCGGTGTATATGTATATATAGGGAGAATTCACAAAAAAAAAACAAAAGACACACTTCTACAGAAAGGAACACAGAAAGAAACAAGGGGAGAAAATAATGTGTACATATATGTGCGTGTGTGTGTGTGTGTATGTCTATATGTATGTATATATATATACATACATACATACATACATACATACATACATACATACATACATACATACATACATATATATATATATATACATACATACATACATACATACATACATACATATATATATATATATATATATATATATATAGCCTCGGGCTGATCAAAGCCTTGTGAGTGGATTTGGTAGACAGAAACTGAAAGAAGCCCATCATATATATGTATATGTATGTCTGTTTATCCCCCCAACATTGCTTGACAACTGATGCTGGTGTGTTTGCATCCCTGACACTTAGTGGTTCAGCAAGAGAGACCGATAGAATAAGTACTAGGCTTACAAAGAATAAGTCCTGGGGTCGATTTGCTTGACTAAAGGTGGTGCTCCAGCGTGGCCGTAGTCAAATGACAGAAACAAATAAAAGTAAAAGAAATATATATATATATAGATATATATATATATATATATATATATATATAATTATAATTAATTTTATTGTATCGCATTTATCTTTGTTTATATATATAATATATATATATATATATATATAATATATATATATATGGATATGTATTTATGTGTGTGTATGTATATGTATATATCTATATATGTGTATATGTATATATCTATGTATGTATGTGTGTTTGTATGTTTTTATTTCCTTGCCTTGACATGACATGATAGCTGTAAACCATTATGCAAGCAGTTTCTTTTATTTCCAGTATTTTGGTCAATTTGCTAGTCTGTAACTTTTCCATTTCTGCCATTTCATATTCTACCTCATATAAACAAATATTTTAATAAATTGATGTTGATGATAGTAACAGTGGTGATATGTGAGATAAATATAATGGCTCTGATAAGGTCAGTAGTGGTGGAAGTTTTTTTTGTTTTAACTAATCTTTTCCTTTTGTATATTTTGCAGGTTGTGAAAACCATTGATGAAGAATCAAATTCTTCAACTAGTGATGATAGTTCCAGTATCTCCAGTGATGAGAACAAAGACCGAGGCAACTGGACAGGCCGCTTGGACTTCATGTTGTCTTGTGTTGGCTTCGCTGTTGGTCTGGGAAATATCTGGCGATTCCCTTATCTCTGTTATAAGAGTGGTGGAGGTTAGTTTTATATGAATTCTACTCTTCTGCCTTTAAACCTCTACATTGGCCACCTTCAAATTAATCCCTCCTTTCTTAGTTTGCTTTTCCTTTTCTTCTTCCATTTCTCCAGTTGATACCTACTTTTTATCCTTCTCCATTAGGTAAACTGTAAAACTGCAACATCAAGTTTATTAAGTCCTCCAGCAATGTCCCCCAAGTGTCCATATCCATAACCACACACACACACGTACATATTCTCATAAGCCAGTGAAGGAGCCTTTACATGGTTGCTTGACCTGCTTGAATTAGCAGCTGAATCTCAACTCCCTATTGTCCTTAAATAAAAAAGAAACACCTACTGTACTTGGATAATATAATCCTATCCTACAACAAGGATATAGTTAACAAGACTGGAACACCTCTGATCATATGTCTGTTTGATTAGAGTTGACCTGTGACTAAATAGCACCCCCACACACACACACACGGCTTATGAAGCCAACATTTGGGTGATATTAAAAGCATTTAAGCAAATGGACATGATAAATTTCCCAGTCGTCTACATTGTTGCATAGAACACCCAACTGATGAGGTATGATTATTCATCCATTCTCAACCTAATGCATAGCTCTCCACATGATTGCACAGTCCTACTAGAAATATCAACCAAATTACCTTCAAATGCCACTCTACCTTCTTGAAAGCAAAGAGGCAACATTAGTCCTTAATATACAAAAAGATGTGATAGTTTAGCTGGTATGCCTTTGATCAGAGCTGGCTGAGGATGCAAGCACCCACCCAACAAAGTATGCAAGATGATCTCAATTTTTAGATTGCTGCTTATAACTCACTCTTTCTGTTTGTATCATATATATAAGCATGTCTAATGCTCTTGTATCTTTTTCTGTTTCAGGTGCTTTTTTGGTTCCTTACTTTTTGTTCTTGTTTCTGTGTGGAATTCCTCTGGTCTTCATGGAAACTTCTTACGGTCAATTTGCTAGTTTGAGTCCACTGACAGCGTGGCGAATCAGCCCTATGTTCAAAGGTACGTTTCTGCTTTGTGTGTGTGCATGTTTATTTGTTTGATACTGATTATCATATCTAATGCCACTGAAAGTTTCTCATCTTGCTTGGCCACAACAGCTGGTGGGAAATCAAAAGTTTTGATTACATACTTTATGCAACTGCATCCAAAAATAGCAACATTTAGCTGAGTGATGATGATTCACTTCCCAACAAGCTTCAACCATTAGCATACTGATTTGCTGTTCCCTTTTATAAATACTACAACTACATCTGTTCTTCTAAACATTGCTAGTTGCATACCCTCACCACCCAATCCCACCTATGATACAAGCTCTTCTCTCACTGTTCTTCGAGTGTCTCACTTCTCAGACACTTGCACTAAACAGTTCTGTTTATTTCTTCTTTCTTGGAATTAGAATCCTTCAGAATGCCATATAGATACTCAAACCTCAAATTAAACATCAACCACATTAATTTCTTCAGTATGAGAGGGAAGACCAACAAAGCTGATGAATACAGCCTCTTATTGAACACTTTAACCATTTGGATGTCCATTTTCCTAATATTTGGTCTTTCCCTAACTTTCAGTCTTTCAACTGACTAAATTACTATATAAATTAATCATGTCACTTCATTTAATGCTGTAGTCTTTATCAGAATGATAACATTCCTTTAATCTAATATATTTTTTTGTTGCAGGAGTTGGTTATGGAATGGTGATCGTGTCAGGCATCGTATGTATTTACTATAACATCATCTTAGCCTGGACACTCTACTATCTGTTCCACTCATTCAGAGAAGTACTGCCTTGGAGTAATTGTGAAAACAAATGGAACTCCAAGAACTGTGTTGTCACCGAAAGGCAGAATGTAACAGAAACCCTCAACAGTACTGTGTTTACCACCAATGGTACTATGTTGGCCAATGCCACCTCGCTTGTCGGACTCTCCAATGCTACAGATTTGGTAGACAAAATCACTAATGATGATATCTTGTCCAATGTCACAAAAGTATCACCAAGCGAAGAATTTTGGCAGTGAGTTTTCTTATTATATTAGGTGTGTGTTTGTCTGTCTGTCTGTTTGTGTATGTGCATGCATAAAAGAAAGAGAGAGAGTACAACTATAATTAACATAAAGATATACTAACACTCCTTATTTGTGTTGGCATGTTCAGAAAAATGTTACGAGGAATGCATTACCATCATTACATTATACCTTTACATCTCTATTATAAACTGTATACCTTTACATCTCTATTATAAACTGTATACCTTTACATCTCTATTATAAACTGTATGGGCTTAGCTGCAATGTCTGAAACAAACTAAATAAAATATATAGTATTCATATTTGCATACAAAAAATGTTGAGTGCTCAGTGTACACATTAGAAGTGTATAGAGTGTTATAAATATGTGTACTAATGCCAACAACCCAAAATCTTTAAGTATGAAGAAATAATCTTATCAGCACACAAACTAAAACCTTCTCTTTGTGAAACAGAATACCATACTATTTTTCTCCGCGACCACCCCAAAATAAAGTAATAAAATAAAAATCAAAAATATACAGGAAGAAAATAGCTTGCAGAAAAAAATAAATGGATATTCACATAGTTGTATGGCTTTACAAGGCTCATACCAACTCTACATGTTTTGATGCCACTACGTGTCACCTTGGATAAAAGCCTCCTACCATAGACTTTTGCCTAATGAAGCCTTCTGTGAAAGCCTATCAGATAGACCAATTAACCAGTTTATCACCAACACCTGGCCTTTGGATACCTCTGTAAGCATTTGAATCAGGTTTCCAATCAGAGGTTCCTCCTAGTAGTCTCAGATGTTCTAACAAAAATCATCAGCTGCTGCTCCTTTCTCCCTCTGTTTAAGCCATTTCAAATGTATATGTATTGCCTACTATTTCTCTTTCTTCTTTCTCATCATCAATTAACTCAGTCACTCTGTTTTTTCTTACAAATGAAAAGGTTGAAAGTATTGGAAATCACTGATGGTATCGAAGATTTGGGTATCATCCGATGGGAACTGTTGCTTTGTTTGCTGCTTGCATGGGTTGTGGTATTTTTGTGTCTGTGCAAAGGAATCAAATCTTCTGGCAGAGTAAGTTGTTTATGTTTTTATTATTATTATTATTATATTATTATTATTATTATTATTATTATTATTATTATTATTATTATTATTATTAGAAGAAGAAGAAGTAGTAGTAGTAGTATTTATTATTAGTAGTATTATTATTATTATTGTGTTTCCTAGACGGCGAACAGGTGTGGTCGTCTTTTGTCAGACGCGACTTTCCGCAGCTCGTCTCTTTGACAGAGCTACAAACCTAGATTAAACACAGACCAAGAAAGGGCGCTTGGCACTTCGTGTGACATCAAGCTCTCTCCGCCCTCCACCAAGCGGGCAATGCGATCGGTCGTAGTTCCACTCTAGCGTTCTATAGAGGGTTAGTGGAAGAAAAGTACGACGACGTTCTCGGGGAAACTCTAGGCATTGACAATATTGAGTTGAGCGGGCTGTTCGGAAGGACTTTCAGGCCGGGGCCAATGGATAATTTCCAGACGTTGCTTGCCTGGCAGTGCTACCAAGGGGCACTGCCTGTTTGGGATAAACTCTACTGGCACGAGGTGCTGCCAGGATGACAAAACCGTTCTGCATGCACTCATCCAGTGTCCAAGTATTGCTGAACTATGGGTTTATGTCGAACAGCTACTGTCGCATATAGGACAGGTCCGGCTATCAGCTGAATCCATAGTGAAGATTGCCCCGCCGACCTCCTTTAACCGGGAGGGCAAGGCAGTTTTCCTTTGCCTAGTGGCTGTAGCGAAAGAGATGGTATGGTGGACCAGTTTGAAAGGGCTGAGGTCAGACACTTTCCTCTTTGGCCCAGGCCTCATCAACTTTTTCAAGTTTCACTTGAAAAGGAAGGTGAGAGTAGAGAGGGAAGTGCTGTCTGATAGCAAGTTTACTGAAAGGTGGATAAATGTCGCAAGAATGGCCAGTATGAAAGGACCCATTCTAAGGATACACCTGTTAAAAAAAGGTATTACAAAAGGAGAAAGGGGCTCTCTACCCCGCTTTTGACCAGGCTCCCGTGGCTTTTATGGGTTTTTCCACCAGGAACCTTTCGAAGCGCCTACCCCTATTGGGAGTTTTTCATTGTTAAATATTTTTTTTGTTATACTGTTTTTTACACGGATTTTCAAATGGACAAAACCCTTTGTAACTTTCATCCTGTGTTTTGTCCCTTTATGTTATAATTAATTTTTGTCAGCCCTTGTGGCCAATAAAAGAATTAATTATTATTATTATTATTATTATTATTATTATTATTATTATTATTATTATTGTTTTTCACCTGTCTACACATTCCGAGTTCAAATTCCCCCATGGTCAACTTTACCCTTCATCCTTTCAGGGTCAATAAATTATGTACCAATTGAGTACTAAGGTCAATGTAATTGATTATCCCCCTCCCCCAAATTTCAGGCCTTGTAGAAAGGATTATTATTATTAAGGCAGAACTGTAAGCATGCTGGACAAAATGCATAGTGTAATTTCACTTGTCACTATGTTCTGAGTTCAAAATTCCACTGAGGTCGACTTTGCCTTTCATCCTTTTAGGGTCAATAAATTAAGGTCAGTAAAATAAATTAGGGTCAATAAAACACTGGGGTTGATGTAATTGATTAGTCCCCACCCTGCAAATTTCAGGACTTGTACCTTTAGTGGAAAGGATTGTTATTCATTCTTGTAATTTACATTGTGATTTCAAATCCCATCAAGGTCAATTTTGTCTCTCATCTCTTAGGAGTCAGTTAATGAAAGTGCTAGCTTGTGATGTATTAATGTCAATCTAAATCACCTCTAATTTCTGACCTTAAATCTGCCTTTGTCAGAAATCCTTATTTTAAAGATAGTAGATCCCAGATATAATGGCGCAATCAATTCAAATACTTTGCAGTATTATTTGTTGAAATAACTCAATTTTGCCATCCCACCAAGTTCAATAAAGTTGGCATCAGTAATATACACTAGAAGAATAATGATTTGGTTAAGCTACTCTGTAGTTTTGAACCAAATGTAAGAAATAATTACAGAATCATGGTAAGTGTTAAAGACTGCAGTAGTCTTCTCCACCCACCCACTAGGCACTTTATCATTCCTGAGTTCCAATAGTGATTTTGAAAATTGTTTCAAATTTAATTAATTAGTCCTTAAATAACAAATATCAACATAAGTATGCATATACAGAAGGACAGATTTGAAGTCTAGTTTCACTTTCCATTTCTTTCAACTGTATTACCCTGTTGTATAAATCTATTGTTCTTGTCAATAGGTGGTGTACGTGACAGCGACTTTCCCTTATTTGGTTTTAACTATTTTGTTGATTCGAGGAGTTACTTTGCCTGGAGCTTGGGAAGGGTTGAAATTTTACCTTATTCCTAAATGGTCAAGATTGCTGGATTTTCAGGTGAGTTTACATTATTATTATTATTATTATTATTATTTGTTGTTGTTGTTGTTGTTGTTGTGTGGAAGGGCAGTTCTCGTTTCTTTCTTCCACTTAGCAACCACAGATGGGAGTATATGCCTCTTGACCTTACAAGGCCAGCGAGTCCCTCAATATGCCGTCACCACCACCACCTCATCTGTCTATACATGACTACCTTCACCTTCACTGCCTTTGTCGCACTCCACCTCACACCTAAGCAGCTACTGCACTTGCTTGCAATAAAAAAGTTTATTCTTATATTTTGTTGTACAATACTTTTATAAAGCTAACTAACAAATTTTTGTGAAGTTAGTTTCAATCCTTCATGTTTTAAAATTGTTTTTCATTTTCAAACTGGCCATATTTGAAACAAACCATGGAACTGAATTCTTCAACAAATGAGATAAAGAAAAGGAAAATTTTGATAAAACTTTCCCACCACTGGTTCAAATCAGGACCACCATTACCACCACAGCCAGTGCCAACCAAAAGCCTCACAAACCTGCTCAGACATTTTCAAGTCTGACTGGTACCAACTAGATTTCTGAAATGTACCAATGTGGACATGAACAATTTGTATCAGGTCATCTAGGTCACATCTAGATAGAGTATTCTGTAAGCCTGTGGATAACAAGAGTATAAATTGTCCACTTTTTATGATCATCGGCTACAAATTTGTTAACTGCACAGTCAACCTAGAGAGACTTCATAGGCAGGGACCCAGTTACTAGAAGCTGAACGCATCACTCCCAGAGTGTGGCAACTTATAGACACTAGTTTAGCTAATTAATTAAGTGGGCATTGAAAGGGTCAATTGTTAACAACAAATGGTGGGTTTCCCTGAAAAGGGAAATTGAAGGAGTCAGTTGTTAACAACAAATTGTGGGTTTCCCTGAAAAGGGCAATTAGAGTAGAATCGATTAGGTTTAGTAAGGCATAATCAATAGAAAGAAATAGAATAGAGAGGAAACTTAAAAGAGGTGCTTAAGAAAAGCATCACAACTGACATACTGGTGGTGAGATTGATCCTGGACCAATTCTTCAATATTAAGTTTGGAGGATGCTTTGTATTTCATCCCTTTGGCAGGGAAGGTCAATAAAATATGTACCAGTTGAAGTACTGGGGGGGGGGGGTCAGTGTAATCAACTTACCCCTCCCTCAAAACTGCTGGTCTTGTGCCAAAATTAGGAAGAATTATTACTAAATTGGCAGAAGTGTTAAGAGTGTCATAAAATGCCTTGCAGTCCTTGTTCAAGTTCTTTACATTCTGCTTAAATCCTGCCAAGGTCAACTTCAGCTTTTAACCCTCCAAGGGACAATAAAATAGAAGTACCAGAGTTGATATTTAACTAACCTGAACCACCCACCTCTTTCCACTACATTTCTGGCCTTGTGTCTATATTAAAAAAACAGTAATATTATTATTAATCTTATTAAGGTGGCATACTAGCAGAACCATTACTGCACCTGACAAAATGCATAGTGATATTCCTTCCAGCTCTTTACTTTCTGAGTTCAAATGCCACCAAGGTTGACTTCACCATTCATCCTTTTGGGGTCAACCAAATAAGCACCGGTTGAGCACAATGTAATCAACTTACCCCCACTCCCAAAATCGCTGGCCTTGTGCTAAAACTTGAAATTATTGTTTTTGTTAATATTTCATTTTTCAAAGATTTCTTTAGAATATTAGAACAAATAATTTTTATACTCTTTCAACTAATATTTCCATTTTTGCTCCCTTACAGGTCTGGGGAGATGCAGCCACTCAAATTTTTTACTCTGTTGGCATGTCCTGGGGTGGTCTCATCACAATGGCCAGTTACAATAAATTCCACAACAACGTTTACAGGTGAGATCTACTATATCAAGTTCAAGCTAATACAGTCATTCAGCCTGATAGAAATAGCAGCCAAATTTCTCTCAAATTACTACCAACTTTCAAAAAAAGACAAGAGATTGGAGTAATATAGTTTTAAATGCAGTGACTACATACAGTGTTTGGATACTCTAGAATGGGAGGTAGGGCTGTAGCAGGAAGATTCTTTTCATCATAAATATGCAACACTTTCTACACTTGTGTTTATCATTGAAGTATTCAGTTCATGCTGTATCAAAGTGGTAGACTTCATTGTAGATGAACAATCTCTACTTGGGTCACTTATTTTCTATATGCATACCAAGCTGTCCAATCTATGCCAGTATGGAAAATTGACATTAAATGATGATGGTAATGATGATGACGATGATGAAGATTGCAGCCACACTTTTTAAGTATAGTCTTTGAAACATTTCCAGTGTTCTCCATGCATACATTTTTCTTTATTCAGCTGAAAGTAATAAAATGTTGTTTTGACAACTGATGACCTTACATTTGCACAACTTGGCTAACCCATTGACATTGACATCATGTAATTATGTCTCCAATGAAGCCAGTATTGACCTGGTAGAGCACACTCACATTCTCTATCTGTATTACCACTGAATATGCCTTATTTTCTTCTAACATTTATGGTAGTATATTTCCAAATTCTGAAAATGTTGCTTATAATTTACTCAGGTTTTAGGGCCATGTAGAAGGCTAAGTGTAACAACAGTCTCATGCATCAATAAGTTTGGTTGTTGTCTCCTGGTATAAATGTACCTGTCTTTGCAAATGACCAGAAATTGTGCTGGCACATTTTATTCAGTATTAGATTTCTCCATCTATCAATATACCTGAATTGCTGGACCAGGTTCCAGCTTCTTGACACAAGATTTTTGTTTTATTTCTGTTAATAATTAACCCCATACTCTCATTCTTCATTAAAAACACAAATACAAATACTAAATATGTGTGTGTGTAAAGTCATTTCGTTTATTTCTTGTGATAATAATTATGTTTTTTTATTTTATTTTCAGAGATGCTATGTTAATCCCAGTTATTGGTTGTACAACTAGTGTTTATGCCGGGTTAGTTATTTTCTCTGTTCTTGGATTCATGTCTTATGAAACCGGTATCCCAATTGAAGATGTTGTCACCCAAGGTAAGGGACACAAACACTGTACATATTCAATTTGTCATATAATAATTTTTGTCTCTTTGTATAATCCCATTCACATCTAGAACAAATCAACATCAGTGCTTGGTCAATGCTTAAACAATTCTATTTGCTACCAATCGGTATGGTTAATTAGTAATGTAGTGCACTTCATTTTGGGTGCTTCATATACAATGCAATTTGTGAGGTTCTTTTTCCTTCAGGCTGCAGTGTGATTGATCATATATTTTCTCAGTTAGAGTTGATAGGGGACTAAGCAACAATAACAATTATTTACCCTCAGAGCAACGAAGGATTATCAACATATTGACTCAACTGGCTAGAAAGAACAGTCGAATCTCCTTTCATATCTTTAAATAAGAAGGAACCTTTAGATAATGTCCAGGATGCGGTTATACCTGAAGTTTAAAAATAAAATTGTCTTTAACGTCAGCAAAGACTCCAATGCTCCTAACACATGTAAATGATATTCGAATTTATAGTAATTTGACCCGGTAGACGTTGTCAAAAAGTTGATTTTATCGTTATCTTTAAGCTTATTTGTTTGAAACAAACTATTCAAGTGCGGTAATTATTCTGTTAGGGGAGATAATTATATTGATGAATTTGATTAACTGCAGTTATTTACCTTTATTAAGTAACAATTATGGAAGCAAAACATATTAATTTGGCTCTTAAAGTTTGTATTAACAAATAACTGACTCTCCGTACTTAAAAACAACCATGCTGTGACAGAAAAGATTTATATTCATTTGTAAGGCATAGAGCTGCAGAATTGTTTGGGTGTTGGACAAAATAGCGTGTAATATTTGACTATGTCTCTTTACGTTCTGAGTTCAAATCCTCTAATTCATTTTAACGAAATAATTATAAGATTATCAGTGTGTGTGTATCATCATTTAGCGTCTGCTTTCCATGCCAAATAAATATTGGAAAGAAGCGCATTTGGTCAAATTTGGACATACAACAGTTTGACATAATAGCAAAAAAATATACATATATATATATATAATATATATATATATATATATATATATATATATATATATTGACTTCTATTTATATTTAAATTGATAGATTTATCATCATTTTCCCTACCTGCGCTATAGGTTTCTTTCAATCTCTGTCTACCAAATCCAAAATAGAAAAGAACTGAAAGAAACAAGTTTTTTTTTTCTTTACATTTCACTAATTTGCATCATTTTGTTTCTTCTTTTACCATCTTATAGGTCCTGGTCTAACATTTGTTGCTTACCCTGAAGCTGTAACTAAGTTACCAGTGTCCCCTCTGTGGGCAATTTTGTTTTTTTTAATGTTATTTACCGTTGGCTTGGACAGCCAGGTAAGTCATGTTCTTTTTTGCTCTCTCTTTAAATAATCAACATCACCCTTAGAATGTGTCTGGAGAAAAGTCCCAAATCATCATGTCCCGCCTTAATTGGTATCTAAAAGAAAGTCAATGCATATACAATGTTTCCTCAGCAATAGTTCTCTCACTATCTAGTTCTATCTCTCTCTTTCATTCTCTCTCTCTCTCTCTCTCTCTCTCTCATTCTCACACTATCAATCACTCACTCTATCTTGTGCAATTTCTCAGTCTATCACTCTGTATCTCTGTATATAATATATATTACATGTATATATATATTATATATATATGATATTTATTATATATATATATATATATATATTTATGCACACACACACACATATGTGTACATATACATATGTATACATATATGTATGCATATGTGTGTGTGTATGTATGTATATATATATATGTGTGTGTGTATGTATGTTTATATGTGTGTATATACATATATGCATGCATATATTTACATATATATACATATATTTAAATATATATACATGCATATATTTACATATATATTATATACATTCTTGCTATCTTTTCTCTTGCTCTCTTCTCTTTTCTTTATTTTAATAGTTGAGAAAATACAAATATGACCACTTGACCTCAGATTTGTTAGCAATGTTTCTTTTATTCATTCTTTCATTCTAGTATTTTTTTTTTTTTTTGAGAAGATTTTCTCTACAGCAAGTTTACTATTTAGTAAGTTACTGAGTTTAACATACACAATAGACCCAAACTTATCAGAATTTATTCTATTTTGAAAATTAATATTGTTATTATTATGGAAGTAGGTTTTTGGTAGCATGGAAAGAGTAGTAGAAATAGTGCTGAAATACTAGAATAGATTTGATGATAGTCTTCCCTTCCCTCTCAATGTGTCATATGTTTATGTCAAGCATCTTTTTTTTTTTTTTTGCAGTTTCAGTTATTTCTGTTTATTTGTATCAACCTCAGTATTCTATAATTTCTGCTATTTGTGAAATATGCCTTTAGTGCCTAACCTTAGTAGCAATACCATATTAATACATAGGCACAGGGACCTTGTTTTAGGGGCCCAGTTGTAATCTGTGTTGTTGACTTGTTGCCAATAAATAAATACTATAAGGCCCAGTGCAGAGATTTGTCCAGGAGCCTGTAATGTTGCTAAGATAGCCTTGGCCAGCAGAGTTCACTCAGTTGCAAGTATCTGAACCAATTCACATCCATGTTTTGCCACTACACTCATTTTCTCAACAAACATTGACCAGTGTATGTTGCTGCTGGGTATTTGCTGTAACAATTTTATCTGTAAAGAGGACCTGACAAGATTATTGGCTCTGGCCCAAACTTCTGACAAAATTATATAAAAAGAATATTTTTATACACAATTTAGCTTTATTGTAACTTGTGAAAGAAAAAAATGAAAATTTACATTTATTAGTTCTGAAGAAGCCAACTTTCCCATAAACTTATGAAAAAATTATGTAGAATAAAATAAATGCTTTTTTTATGAAATTTAGTAAGTTTCTTTAGTTAGCCTTAATGAAAAAATATGTAGTGAATTAAATTTGGTCGGAGTAACACTAATAAACTTGGCAATCAGGTGTTCATCAAATTAATTTTTCATTTAATTCTTGTGAAGGGGAAGTGTTTTGTAATTGTCTGAGGGAAAATGGTCAAAGAAACTTCTACAGCACAAAAAGAAAAAATGGTCTTGTGTCTTTTCCATTTCAATGAAGTTCAGAAGGTAGAAAGCATCAGTAACAACCCATATTATTAAAAATCGCTATTTTTTATGAAATTTCCCAATAAAACCATGAAAACAATGTTTTCTTTATATAAACAATGTTTTCTTTTTCAAAATGTTTATTTTTCTCATCAGACCCTTTTTATACTATTGATTTATTTCAAAAGAACTTTGAAATATAAAAAAAATCAATTTAAAAAAAATTTCTGATCCTACTTTATAACTTTTGTAAATTTTTAGATTTTCACAAAACTTTTAATAGTAATCTCCATTTTTTTAATCAACTACCTTGATCCCTAGTCAAAATTGTTTTAAATATAAATGATAAGCATTTGGAGAGAGCGAGCAACGTTCTTTAAAAATAATACAGGTATCAAAGTATTCAACACGCCATCAAAACAACAACAAAATACATTCCTTGTTCATTTCAGCCATTTTTGTGTTTTTTTTTTTTGTTTTTGTTTTTTTCCTATACCTGTATTTTAGCTTTAAAATGAAAATCTTTCATGTTTCTTGCTAGCTGTTCTTGATTTTGGGAGTCAAATTCAAAGAACATGTGGATTATCTATCGACATGTTCTTTGGGTATCATAAGAGTTACAATGTAATGCCTATTCAATTGTGGCAATACATTCTGGGTTGTTTTCCCCCTTCCTGTTCACCTCTACTAAGCTTCTGGTTGGCCACTAAAGCTTGGTAGAGTTTCTTGACAACACCATTATTCATTCCACCTTCCAAAATTAAAGTGTTTAAAGAATTAAATTTTTTTTTTTTAATGTAGTGATAATTTTAATGTAGCAAAATTTGCAGTATTAAACTTAACAATTTATGTGACTTTTTATGAAGAAAATAAATTCTATCTTTATTATATCAATTAGAAATAATTTTCCTTAATTGCAAATTACATTTTCCTATACTAAAATTTCAAGAATTTAAAGTAAAGAATATATTCCATCCTATCAAACATGTTTTTTAAATATTTAATTTATGAAAATAAAATATCTAAATTTTTCAAATTCAGTTTTAGACATTTTTCTTAATTTTTTTTTCTAGCAAAAGCCCCTGAACCCACTATGATGTATATGGTGTTGTCTTAAACTTCAAAACCATCTAGCTATGTGTGTGTATATATATATATATGTTTATATATATATATATATATATATATATATTTATGCATATATATATATATATATATGTATATATATATATATATATATATAATACAAAAGAATCTTTTCTGTCTTCCCCCTTTTCTCTATCCGTCTTTCTCTATCACTCTGTATCTCTTTGTCTATCTTTCTCTCTCAATCTCTGTCACTCCTCTCTTTTCCTCACTCTCACTCCCATTGTCTTATGCATATTCAAGTAGTTCTTGCTGACTAGAGATCATGGCATTTTAAACTGATGCTTTCTCGCTTGACATATTCAAAGAAAGACCTAAAAGTACTACTAGTTAATGCATGGATGGACACTTGACCACTCGTTCATATATAATTATCATACACAGTTTTGTTTTTCCTTCGTTTCTTAGATGGATTCTGTATTTGTATTGACAATCTAAAAAGTACCAATTTGGGACAGCGCTGTTTGAACTCTCTCAACTTCCAAAAAATGTTTTCACATTAAAAAAACACTTTTTTTTTATTCATTTTCAACTTTTTTTAATTTATTTTTATCAAATCTTTGTTTTATTTTATTTTTTTCTTTTAAACTTAAATTTTATTTTTTATCAATTTTTTTCTTTCAACATTTTACTTTTTTCACTATAAAACTTTTTGTATTTTTGTTCCTTTCCCTTTCCTTTTACGTACCCAAATTTGAATTTTTTTTTTTTTTTTACTTAAATGAAATTGAAAGGGGACAATATGAAGATTTGGTAATCTCCAGACACATTTCTTTTTTTCTCTTGTTTCTTCTAGCTGTTGAAATATTACAATATGTGTCAATAAACATGACTATATTTCTTTTATGAATAGCCAGACTACTAGAATTAATGTTTTTTTCACCCCCTCACCAAATATATCTCCTGACAAGAGAGATGTTAGTTCATCATTTTTTTTTCCTTTATCTCTGTTGACTTTGTTTGTTGTTTTTTTTTTTACATATGTAACATATGTTATACACCTCTTACTTTCTTTCAACATTTCTCTTACATTTCTGTCTATAGTTTTAAGGAGTTATTTAATTTATTTCATCTCATTTTCTGTCATTTTCCATGTAATTTTTTTTAGGTATTTTCCAATCTCTCTCTCTCTCTCTCTCTCTCTCTCTCTCTCTCTCTCTCTCTCCTCTCTCTCTCTCTCTCTCTCACTCTCTCTCTCTCTTTCTCTTTCTCTCTCTCTCTCTCTTTCTCTCTCTCTCTCTCTCATTTCCCTGTGTAGCTATTATTTTCAGAATTTTATTTTAGTTTCTCCAGTATTTAAGAATCTTTGCGATGCTGATGACATTTATTGTTTATTATAGTGAACTAATAAGCAAATATATATGTCCCAAAAAAGTCAGTGTATTTGTAATATGCACATGCACAGACACTAGCACAGTTGAACATGCCTCCTATTTACTCACATGCATCTATGCATATGTGTGTGTGTGTATGTGTGTGTAAAACTGTGTGTGCACATATAATAATGTACATTGAAAACAGCGAATGAAAGATATTCCATTGTATGTAGATGTTAATTTTCCAGCCGAATAAACACCACTTCTCAAAAGGAGCTTGTCTTTAGACTACTCATGTTTAAATTTAAAAAGTTATATGTGCCTCGCGTATGTGACTAATGCTCAATTCCAATCATGGGAAGTCTACATTCACACAGTCAAAAAATTTGATTGCTTCATAGACTACAAGTTTAATCCCCCAATGTGATTCTCCAAGTATGCAGTACTGTAGATGTTCGACTTTATTTAAATAATTCAATCAAAAATTTTGCAATTTGGGCATAAAATTTTGCTGTTTGGTAAATGATTGACTTTACGTTGATAAAGAGTAAATGGAAAATATGCATGTACATGCACACCCATGCACACATACACATAAATAAAAACATTACAAGTATATGCATGTATGGTATTTTTTGTGCATGTAGAAATTATGAATTTCAATTGCTTTCAGTATTTTGAAGCAGATAAAAACATAAATGTCATTTTGCTCAATTTCTGATTCACTTGTCTTTAGTTTATGTTGTCGCTGTTTGGTTTCACTAAGGTATCTCAACTCTACATCTGTAAAAGTCCCATTTTAGCTTCTAATTGATGTAGGAAATCTACACAATTTCTTAGATCTGAATTCACAGTTGAGTTCCTGTTTTAGTAACCTCTTCATTTACAGCCTATTTGAATTTCTGGTTATGTGATTATTTTCATCTCCCAATTCTAGTTTCAACTGGATTTGAAAATTCAATTTTAGTAGGTCTATTAATTCGAGGTGTATGATATAACTTCAATGTCATCATTTCTCTCATAACTCATTCAAGTATTTCACTGTAATTACTCAAACAAGGATAAAACTCCTCTGTGGACAAATCAATGTTTTGAATAAAAGATAGTTGAAATGAAATATATCTGCTATCAGTCACCAATGGAGCCATAACCATTGAACAGTAAGAAATAACATCATAGAGAGCCGCATTTGTGAGGAAATTTTGTCTCCTAGTTGCAATCATTTTACTTCTTTTAAGTCATTGGTCCTTTGAGAAAGGCAGGACAGCTACACAATCTTCTTTCCTTTTCCCAATAAATCTTAATTTTGCACCTGCCTATTTGAGTCATCAGTAATTCCACTGAAGATAATATTTCATCTGAAATCATGACGAGATATTCACATCTTTTTAAATGCAAAAGAA
>NW_021824954.1:137500-152500 GCF_006345805.1 Octopus sinensis | reverse complement strand
TATGTGTATATATGCATACACATACACTCACAGATTATATACATGATCATATAAACATACATTCATACAACTGTATGTGCACATGCTTTTTCATGTTAACACACTTTGAACAAAATCTATTAAGTTATAATTATGTGTGTGTGTATGTATATATATATTCTGTTGTGTCTGGGCAGAGTCATTTTCTTTTTGTGCCTTATAATATAACACGCTCACTGGGAAAATTTCCACTTTTTTTTTCTTATTTTTATTTTCCTAAAATTTTCGTTGCGTCTTGCAACCTTTTCGATAGTTTTGACTCAAAACTACTCAAAACTCTCCCCAGACACAACAGAATATGCTTCAACACACGAACTCACATAAAGAATCTTGCAAACCAAATCCCAAAACGAAATATATATATATAGTTCAATGGATAGAATGTAAAACAAATATGTGAGAATGTGTACATAGATGTGTGTGTGTGTGTGTGTGTGTGTATGCATGTACACACATACAAGAGCGGGCTGACTATGAAGGGGTGATGTTAGAGCTGTGAAATCTTCATGCAGTACTTTCAACCCTTATTAATAATTGAATTCTTTCTATGCAGATAAACTGACATCTGATTGTTCAAAGTAGACTTCAAAAGTAACTGGTAGCAACAGCAAATATATCATCATCACTGCAATACTGGTTCCCAGCTAAGTGTTTTTTCATGTTGGCAAACAGATGATAGATGGGACCAAATCAGGAGGGTGATCAACCAGTTCAAAACTACAGTCATGCATAGCTGCATTGAAAGCTAAGATTTATATACTGGAGCATTGACCTGATGAAACAAGACCCCATTTGTCAGTTTTCCTGGACGTTTTGTCTTAATAGCCTTCCATAACTACCTCAGGAAGTTATCAGAGCACTCTCCATTAATGATGTGGCCCTTTTGAAGATAGTCAATAAATGCAATACCTTTTGCATGCAAAAAAAACTGAGGCCGTAACCTTCCCAGCTGAAGAGATGTGTTTCCACTGCATAGTTTGTGTCTTTGTCTCTTGCACAAAGTGATGAAGCCAACATTCATCCTGGATTAGGAAACATTCAAGGAAACCAGCTGTGGAATCTGCGAGGAACAATATCAGATTTTGCTGTGATGTGATCAGCAGGTGTTAGAAGACACCCATCAAGCTCATTGTGCAGAATATTCTCATCTTTCTCAAGGGAAAATGCTAATAGCATTGGCTGTTTGATTTATAGTCAGTTGCCTGTCATGTAGTGAGCACAATCAATATTTTCTTCAGTGGTGGCAGTTTCAGGGCATCCTGACCTTGGGTTGTATTTACGACACTCCATTCCCCTCCTAAATTCAGCTGCCCATTTTTGCAGTTGATAAAACTAGAGCATCATCCTCTAATGTAGCAACTATATCAGCATATGTTCTTAGGGACTAAATCTGTAAATACTTGTTAACACCACAATGCTAAATTTTGTCCATTTTCAAGAGCAGTCATTACTAGTTACTTTAAAATCTTCTTTGAATGATCAGATGTGAATTTACCTGGAAAGAAACAATGCAGTTATTAATAAGAAGGGTTGAAATTAATGCATACAAGATTTTACAGCTTTAACATCACTCCTTCATAGTCAGCCTATGGACGTTTCTGCCCACTCTTGTGAGTGTGTGTATATATATGTGTGTGTGTGTATATATATATACACACACACACATATACGTACGTACACACGTGTGTGTGTGTGTATGTACATGTATTAAGGATGTACTAAGAGAAAGGCTTTTCATTTAGTTTTCTTTCACTCAGTTCAGTCCACATGGGCACTCTGCCCTTTATAGAGTAGCATCAGCTTTACCAAGAAATTTTCTGTCATCTCTTGGATTTTTGCCTGTTTTTTGTTTGTGTTCTTGTTCTGATTTTTTTCGTTTCTTCTTATCTTTTTATTTTGGTTAGTTTCAATTATTTTCAATATTATTACTATGATGATTAAGACTATTATTATTATTATTATTATTATTATTATTATTATATATTATTATTATTATTATTATATTATTATTATTATATTATTATTATTATTATTATTACTACTACAGTCTTGCTACTTTTTTATTTATTTAGGTCTTACAATCTTAGGCGAGTATATACATACATATATATATATATATATATGTATATATATATATATATATACCTATTTTTTTCCTATTATATAACTTTTTTTCTTTTTAATGTTATGTGCCTAGTGCTGGTGATTGATCTTGATCTGTGCAATTAACTTTTCTCTGATTTCACATTCTCAAGGCCAGTTTCAAATCCCCAACCAGCTGAACGGCAGCATATCACTGATGGATTGAAGCTGAAGGCTGGCTAGGTTAAATTTTTTTTTTCCATAATTGTATGTTCTGTTTGCTTTCAATATCCTTTTACAATAACTATCGTCAATAACATTAATTGTAGATAACTTTATTTTTCTTCTTTGGAACTAGTTTTAATTTTTTTTTTTCATCTTACCTTCATTGATATTGCAAATAGGTGTAAGGTAACATAGGAATGAAAGCTAATTAGAACTATTTATGAACACTTGCTATGCAATAATTGCATTTGGTGAAATTATCAGATATTATATTATTCATTTATAGAATGTAGCCTCATGGCTAAAATTGATTCCATAACTTGAATGCTGCAATGAAAAAGCATTCAGTTGTTTATAAGAAAGTTGTTTCTTTAAGTCATATATATAAATATCCAACCTTGTAAAAATAACACAATATATAAATTCTGAGGCATCACCAAGGCAATCATCCTATCTAAACTGCAATATTGATTTTGATTTAAAGACATTTGAGTTATTATTGTTGTGTTGTTAGCTGGCAGAACTGTTGCCATGCTGGACAAAATGCTTAAAAGCATTTTTCCAACTTTACATTCTGAGTTCAAATCCCTCTGGGAATGACTTTCCCTTTTCATCCTATCAGGGTTGATAAAATAAGTACCAGTTGAGTACTAGGGTTGATCTAACCAGCTCCCCTAAAATTTTTGGCCTTGTGCCAAAATTTAAAACCATTATTCTTAATACATATACATACATATAAGATGAAAACTTCCAAGGGCAATCTTAAACTTAAGTTACTAGGAGACTCTTTTTAAAGCTGCACCCTTGTCCAGAGTGAAGAGCCTCACTCAAGAATACTGTAAAATTTCTCATCCATAAAATGTTTGAGAAGTATTTTAAAATTTCTTGTGTAGAAAATTCTCATTATAGTTTACATTTCTTGTTTGAACTGTGTCAAACAGCAAGAGAAATATCTATCTGACTACATCTGGTAATTTTACATCAGCCTTCCTTTTTTTTTTGTTTAAGGTAAATTCTCTGAAATGTGAGCTGCTTTTAAAGGTTTTGAAAGGTCACACCTTTAAACCTGTAGGGAGTGAAGGGTGAGGTGGGGTCAAATCAATTTAGGAAACTGTTGTTATTGATGAAGGTACTTTTTCTGTTTTATTTTATCTTTTTTTTTATAAATAGAAAACAAAATTCTTATAATTTATTCAACATTCAACTACAATGAAGTTTGTATTTGGCTAAAAATGAAAATTTACTCAATTTATTTTGTCCAAACTTTTAGGGTTTTGCAGGGTTTTTTTGGCAAAATTCAAATATTTCATTCTTTTAGGTAAAGTAAATCAAAATTTGAAGACTATAATTTTAATTTTATGATGATTACATTCTTAATATTGATTTTGTTGAGAGCAGAAACATTGACACATGGTTTCTTTCAGTTTGGGGACTGGATACTATACAGTATCTAGTTAAATACCTCATGCTTGTATGTTCAAATTTTGCTGTGGTTGATTTTACCTTTCAGCCTATCAGTATGGTTGGATAAGATAATACCAGTGATATATACTGGAAGTCTATTCCATTGATTAAATTTGCTCTCTTATACAAAACAGTATTTCTGCTTAGTGAATAGCAATGTTAATACTATTCTGAATATAACAAAATTTGGCAAAAATCTTTCCTTTTTTTTTATATTTATATATATTTAGCTGTAATCAACTTTTAGTAAATATTTTTTTAAAACTAATTAAAGAATTGTTTGCACTTTGAGTATTTAGCCAAATGGAACACCATTGTAGTGTTAAGTTCAGTTGAAAATTGCACATAAAGTGGCCACTTATACTATGTACAATTTCACTGAAAAATAGTTTTTCTAGGTCTATGTAAAAGGTCTTGGAAGCAAACAACATACAACTGATAGCTTTAAATACACAAAACCATGTACAAGGTAAAACAATCTATTCATGTTTAACAGGTTTAATCTTTCACATTCTTTTAACTCTACAGGGAATGCTCACAAATATTATAATATAGCCAATCTAAATATATCCCCAAATTTACATATATGTGAACATATACATATCTATGAATACAAATAAGCATACATATAAACATACATATATATGTATATTAACATACATATATATGTATGTTAATATGTATATATATGTATTAACATACATATATATGAATATTAACAGACATATATATGTATATATATTTATTTATATATATTAACATGTATATATATATATATGTATATATATATTAAGATACATATATATGTATATTAACATACATATATATGTGTGTGTGTATATATATATATATATATTTATTTATATATATTTACATGTGTATGGGTATATATTTGTGTGTGCATGTATATATATATGTATGTATATATGTATGTCTATATATGTATGTATTTATATGTATGTGCGTATATATATATATATATATGTATGTATATGTATTTGTATATATATGTATATGTATATATGTATATGTATATATATACATATATATTATATATATATATATATATTATATGTATGAAGAAAAGTTTTTTATAAAGATTTTGGAGTAATTTAACTTTTATAATAATTATCATAATTGGAAATTACTATTATTTTCTGTAAATCATATTTTGTTAAATATATTTGGCTTGAAGAAGAATTTGGTTTTGGAAATATATTTATTTGTGAGCAAATATCTCATCAAATTACACATATGAATTTCATTTTGTATGGCCTATGAAAACCTTGCTGACATTATAAATTTTCCTAAATAATTATTTCATACTTTTCAAACAATAAATAAGTATTATATTCATCATTTATAAAATATAAGTGAGCAAATTCACACAATTTTATATAAATTTATACTCCAAAATGTTAATATGATTTAAATCAGTCTACAATGTTTTCATATGGTAATATACAATAAAGCTGTTGAATAAAAGTTAAGCCAACCATATTAGGCTCTCTATATAAAATAGTAGATATACATAGTTTATAAGCCAAACCCCTCCCTTCACATTCATTAAACCATTATATTTTAAATAGTTTATATTATAAGAAAGATTAGATTATATAATTACAACCCTTTGTTTCTCTATTAATGTATAATCAGAATGAATATGCATTTATTTTCATATTTCAAATGATTTGGGTGGGGTAGTTACAGAGCATTAATTTTCATTACATAACTAAAAACTAAATAATATATTCCATTTTTTTCCTTGGGCCAATATAACATGTTTTGAACCAGATCATTAATCATTATTTTAAAAGAAAAGAAAATAAACAAAGGTAGATGTTTAATGAGCTAAAATTATATACACAAATTTTATATTTTTTCATTAGATTTTTAATTTTTATTTTTTATAGTAATGTTCCTTTAATTTTCCAAAATCATCCCAAATTCTAAAGTTGACATGGTTTGCTTAGCTTCTAATTTTCTATTTGAGCAAGGAAAATAGAATTAATATTCCATAATTTTTAAAGTAATGTGTACTAATAAACACGCTTCATTTTTATTCCATATTATAATATTCCAATTCCAAGATATTGTGTGTGCACCTGTATGTGTGGGAGTGTGTGTGGTTGTATGACACATGGTATATATATTTGTGTGTGTGTGTATGTGTATATAGATATAGTATGTATATATAATGCATATACATATTATATATCTGTAATGCATATAGTAATATATATGACATTTAATACTTTTATATATATACAGATACGTACATACACGACACATCATGCCATGTATATTACATGTGCATACACAAACCCACATGCATGAAGACTGTACTCCAGTATGTGCCTCAGTCATTGTGACTAAAACAAAACTAAAGACACGCACATACATATCTTTTTAATAATTGGAATTAAAAATTTGTATTTCCCCAACTCGGAAACCTTTCAGGCAAAATTTTTACTTCATATTTTTATTCCTCTTCATCTTTGACAGTAAATTATTTTAGAAAAAATTTTCCTTGGTCATAAGCTTTTTTAAAACATCAAGTTGTTTTGAAAAGGTTTTCCAAAACCTGTATTTTACATGTATAATTACAGTTATTGTTTTCACAGTTTATTTTTTTTACAAGTCTAGACAGATTAATTTTCAATATTATATTCCTTCTGTTCAGTTTGGTATGTTCGAAACGATGACCAGTGCCTTTATTGATGAATTCCCAGAATTATTGGCCAAAAGAAAGGTTCTCTTCACTGCTGCCATTTGCTTCGTGGAGTTTCTATGTGGCATTCCCTTTGTTACACAAGTAAGAATATTTTCTGTGATTTTCATGAAACGAAATGGAGTAAGACTATAGTTTTTTGAGCCAATTAAGCTCATTTTTATAGATGGAAGGGAAAATTTAGATAAACTAGTCAACAAAAATTGTAATCTTCTAACCATCCCAGATACTTAGACATTAACCATTTTTCTTCTTCATCATTATATCTCAAGACCCAACAAGTGAGTTTCTACATGTCACTGTACCTGCTGGAAATAACAGTTAAATCCTATGCAGATCATAACTTATCTTTATATTGTATAATGTTGTCTTGGATTCCCAACACATAGGTAAAATATGGGATGTTTATGGCTGGTATGCTTTTTATTATGGTAAAAGATTTGCTTGATTAGAGATGACTTGGGTTTAAACAACAAGAACTATATCTCTACCATGTTCATCACCACCATCATAACTATTATTCCTACTATCACCATTTTTTACTACCACCACTAATGCATCACTTCATATTACCTGTTTTAAATTTGGTTCTGTATTCTCCAACAGGGTGGAATTTACCTGCTACAAGTCGTTGATTGGTACTGCTCCACATTTTCCCTGATGATTCTTTCCTTGACTGAATGTGTGGTCATTTCTTGGATTTATGGTATGTTCTTAATCTATCACTCTACTGTTCCAATTTCAAATTTTATCTATGTCAACTTTTCTATCCTCTCATGGGATACTATATTTTGTAACCAATTCAGGTTAGGGGTTGTGTAGTGTTGAATTTCAGTTTGCAACTACATGGAATTAGATTCAATCTCTCTGAGTGGTACCTTGAACCAGTATCTTCAACCAGTGTATGAACTAACAAGTGAGCCACTTTGTAATTGACTGGTACTTCGTTTATATCAGTCCCAGAATTAGGAAAAGGCAAAGCTGAGCCAGTCAGATCATTAAATATGTCACTGAATAATGGTTTCAAATTTTGGCACAAGGCCAGCAATTTGGGGTGGCGGGGAGTAAGTCGATTACATCAAGCCCAGTACTCAACAGATAAATATTTTATTGACTCCAAAAGGATGAAAGACAAAGTTGACCCTTTCAGTATTTGAATTCATGCTAAGCATTTTTACAGGCATGGTCACAAATCTGCCAGCTTTCCTCCCTATTAATGATAATAATAATAATAATAATCCATTCTACTATAGGCACAAGGCTGAAACTTTGTGGAAGGGGCTAGTTGATTACATTAACCCCTGTGCTCTACTACTACTTAAAAGCTGTTCGTCAATTGTTCATGTTTATTTTGTACTTTCAACAGGTGCTGACCGTTTCTACAATGACATCACTTTGATGATTGGTTATAAACCCTGTGTGTGGTGGAAAATCTCATGGCGTTTCATTACTCCTACTATTACCCTGGTAAGTTTTTTTATAGGCTCAATCCTTTTACTTAAAACCTTATCCAATGAGGGAGCATTGTGTGTGAGTGTGTTATCCACTTCACCTACTAGAAATAACATCCAAACCACCTTACCATCTCTCACACTCTGTTTTTGATTCCCTCTCTCTCCCTCCCTGAGAATTGACTGTGATATGCTGTAAGGGAGTTGTAGAGGACCACTCAGAGCATCCCTTTCCCTCCAAGAAGTGGAAGTAGATTGCGCTAGAGATTAATAACACCTATTCATCTAACAAACTGAAATATTGCAAATTTAAAAGAATCTTAGCTCTTACATTCTGACCTCCTTCACATACACTACATCATTGTTAATCATAAATAACACCCATAATGTCAATCTTGCTGTTAACTTATTCCATTTTAGATGGAGAGTGCTTTCCATATTATACGGGCTGTACCAATCAAAGTATTTCTTTTGTAGTTCACAGAGATTGGAGTTACCAGGAAGTTGCTTAATATACTCATCTCCCGTCTTTATCATTCCCATCACACCAATATTACGATAATAATCGTAGTATTAAGCTTCCACATTTTTGTGATTTCAATTTGCAGATCTTTATAGTGAGAAAGCTTTTCATATTCCTTTCTCGAGACATTTTGAACTTGTGGGATGGGCATATCTATTAACAGACAAGTTGTTCTTGATCACAGTGTCTGGTCGATTGGAGTCAATTTTTCTGTCTGTTTGTATCAATATTATTATTATCATCACATTTGAAAGTTTTTAATTTAAACTGTATCATCACCTTCACTAACCCTAATTTATCCTTTTTTCACCCTTTTCAGTTAGTGTGGCTGTTCAGTATTAGCAAATTGAGCCCAGTAACATATGGAGACTATACATACCCAACATGGTCAGTTGTCCTTGGCTGGATTCTTGGAATGGTATCACTGGTTCCTCTACCTGCTGTGATGATTTCCCAAATATTCAAGACAAAGGGAACCTTTATTGAGGTAAGAAACAGTTAGATCTGCTTTATTGGGCATCTGTGATACTGTGAACATGCCAGTGTATGTATGGTAGACTTCTCCAACAAGAACAATGTATATCTGAGTGTTCAGTTGTTTATTACACAGACACATCTATCCTTTATGCAGTTCTCAGGTATAATCAACATGATACAATGTGACAAAACTGGACCTTTGAATTACAAGTACAATCTATCTATTGGGCTACTACTTTAACTTTAGTGATTTAATACATTACTACTTTATTCTTTAGAGTGTGCTTCTTATTCAGATATATGATATATTGACAATCAATATTTATATATATTGTCATATATCTGAATGAAACACACACTCTAAAGAATAAAGCAGTAAAGTATTAAATCACTAAAGTGATACAGTGATCAATGGTTTCACATCCATGAAAGCCACAACCTTGTGGACAGCTCTATACAAAAACAAATTTTACTCTTCACCTTGCAGAGGTGGAGAAATGCTACAGTCAATTGATCAAACAACTATCAGAGACAAAAAAAAAAACGTTAGTGAAGACGAGTTGTCTCTCCTAGACTAGTGATTAATTGGCAGTGGGGATTTATTTCATAAGGTCTCTTACGAGCCTAATCAGCAAACATAGAATCCCAGTTTTGCAAGAGGTAGCGCTTGAAATGGATACATTCACTAGCATAGCTAGAGTGTGTGCCACCCACGGCAACTCTTATACGTTTGCCGCCCCCAGACACCAAAAAAAAACACGTTGCCTACAGCAGGATGGAAAGTGCCACATGGAATGGACCACCCCTACCTCCCTTCCAAAGCTACACTAGTAGATACATCTTGCGAATATTTCTTTACAAGTGTTCCGCAAGCCAGGCTTTTGGCTCGCTCAGTGATGCAGATTTTCCAGTACCCACTCCTGTTAGCATAGGGGCCTAGTTGTTCTAAGATCTTCCACCTGATATCATATAGGATCCATTGATCTTTGAGGTGCCAAACATGGCTGGCCAGGGACATGACAAAATGTCTTTCTGGGACCCTGAAGGTTGCAGGGGCATCACTTGAAATCTGCGAAGCTGAACAGATAGCAATTAGCCTAGGTATAGTGGACAGAGTAGAGATCTTAACCAAGAGAAATTTCTTTATCACAATAAAAGACCACAAGCAGAACTTTGCCTCTAACCCCAAATGCCACCTGATCAACACAGCCAAATCCGAGATTGGCCAGGCAAGAAAGCATATCCTGAGGAAGATTAATGACAACATAAGGAGGGTCACCAGCCTCTCTCTATGGCACAGCACCAATGAAGTGACCTCATGGTTTAATGCTAAGGTTAGGTTTACACAGTTCGACATTGTCAAGTTTTACCCATCAATGTCAAATGGGTTGCTGATTAAGGCACTTTCTTTTGCTAAGGGCTTAACATATTTTAATGAGAGAGATATTAGCATTATCATGCATGCCAGGAAGACAGAGCTGTTCAACAAAGATTCAAGCAATCTGACCCCGAGGGCATCTTCAATGTGGCTATAGAAGCCTACAACATTGCCGACATCTGCAATCTTATTGGACTATATATCCTGGACACCTTAGGAAAGAAATTCCCTTTGGTCCTCTTTGGTCTCTACAAAGATGATGCCCTAGCCATCTCTAGAGGAGCTAACAGGCACATGCTAGATAGACTTGGAAACGACCTAATTAGCGCCCTAGGCTCCATGGACTCGAGATCACCATTGAGACTAATCTCACCACTGTAGACTTCCTATGTTACTTTAGAGCCGAGCTCTGGTACAACAGGCCCTATAACAAGCCAAGCAAGAGACTGTCCTATGTTAACACAGCCTCCTGCTACCCCCACCTCCCCATTGTGAAGAGTGTCATCAAGAGGATCTTAAATCTATCCCGTAGCCAAGATATCTTCGATACCACCACCCCCTACTACAACAAGGGGCTGGTCTTAGTGGGTTTAAGGACCACAGCTCCTACATGCCAGGCCCTAGCTCCTGGAAAATGAAGTGCTGCCAAAACATTGTTTGGTTTCCCTACCTTCTCACTCAATGTCAAGACTTGTGTGGGAAGGATATTCCTCAGATTAATAGACAAGCACTTCACACAGACACAGAGATACAGACATTTGTTCAACAGACACAATGTAAGGGTCTTCTTTAGTTGTGTGCCCAACATAACAAGTATTTTAGCTAACACCCACAAAACACTGCTGGAGGCAGGTTGCTCTTGCAGGGTGTACAATGACTATCCAGTAAGGGACTGATGCGAGGCCGAAGGAGTCATCGACAAGGCTACGGTGACACCTAGACCTGGCAACCACAGTAGCAACAATGTACCATCCAACAAATATGATGGCATTGGAGGTGGTGACAGTGGCAGAAACACCAGCTTGGACACCAACGACCCCAATACCAACACCACAGCCAGGGTGGATGACCAGTCCAGCACCAACAACACCGAGGAGGTAACCAGCAACTCCAGTACCAACACCTCAGCCAAGGAGGATGACCAGACCAGTACCAATGACAAGGAAGTGACAGGCCCTGCACCATTAGTCACTCTATGACCAGATTTTAACTTTAGTGATTTAATACTTCACTGCTCTATTTTTTAGAGTGTGCTTCTTATTCCGATATGATATATTGCTTGAAAACATCTGGCCAAAGAAAATCCACCTCAACAAATTCCATCCAACCCATGTGAGCAATGAAAAGGGGATGCTAGAAAGCTATATATTTATGTATGTTGGCATACATATATATCTATGAAGGGCTTCTACACAGTTTCTGTCTATGAAATTAACTGACAAGGCATTGATCAGCCCAGTACTATAGTAAAACACACTTGCCAAATCTTCTGCGCAATGGGATTGAACCCAAATCAATGTGGTTGCAAAGTGAGCTTCTTAACCACCAACCATGTCTGTGCCTATAGCCATGTTATTATCATTATTGCAAATGTCATTGAGCAAGAAGGTCTAAGCAAACAAATCCCACAGCCCAGTTTCGGGTTTTTAATTGGAACCTCCTCACTTGTCACGATAATGTCCCTTGGAAGTAACAATGAAGTACTTAGGGTTGATGCAATAGACTGTTCTTCCCACCAAAAATAAATTTGTGGCCGTGTACCTAAGCTAAGAATCAATATTATCATCATCATTAGTATATTGTTTATTACATCTGCCTTATTTTCATTTCATTTTTCAGCGCGTAAAGAAACTGATACACCCAGATCCAAAATGGGGACCATCTCTCCCTCAGTACCGAGAACAATACATTGCATCTCTGAGTTTCAGTGAGAGACAACGAATGCTCCGTCACATCATGGAAAACGAGAAAGATGGACCTCATAACATGTCAGTAATTGGAGAGCATGCAAAAATGTTGCAGCTGCAATTGGATTCTGTATGCTGATGAAAGAAAGAAACAGATGCACACAATCAAGCAAAAATCCAAATTTAAAATGTTAAGAAAATATCAAATACATTTATCTATATTTGTATATATGTGGATAAATATATGAATGTAGAAGCAACACCTCAAGAATGATATCTAAACATCTTTAAATATATTTTAAACAAATTATATGTAAACCAGTACAAGTTGGGTTCTTGCCTGCATCGTGTGGTTACAAAGTACAGAAATCACAATGATCTCCTTGTTCTGATCTGAGTTGCCAGTACACAAAACAAAAACAAGGATTTGGTCTAGATTTTTTCTGTATTTCTTCTCCAGCAACAACCTGAACTGCCTCATCCAGATCAAGTCAGTCAGCTGAGTGAACTATAAGAATTCTATTTCTGTGGTTCAAAAAATGCTGTGAATGATGAACAAGGGTGACAGGCATTATCAACGATAATCTGTTGAGAACATTTTATGAATCTCCCTCACCAGGTTTTAAACATGACTGGTGAACACTTCAACCGAAATACTTTGTGCCCCTCCTTCAACAACTTGCACTAGGGGATATCTCATTACAGAGTGTATTTCACAGAACAATATCGTGCATTTTTTTAAAATAAATGATATTTGATGTGTTAAAACAGAGAAAACAATCGAGAAACATTCTTAGTGTTATTAACAACAATATCATAACTATTATTAGTGATATACCTTTTAGCCAGGAGCACTGAAATTATGAAAGAAGAAAAGCTTGAACTATCAGATAGAAACTTACTTTTCTTAAGTTTAATCAATTCTTTTAAATATTTCCAAGTGAATGTCTTTTCCTTTTTCTTTCTTTACTTAAAAAAATAGCAAGGCACATATTTGAAATATCTGAAAGATTTACTTTTCATTAGTCATTGCTTAAGATATTTCAAAACATTAGCTTTAGAAATATACTTGTATATCTTTAAAAAAAAAACTCAAAAGAATCACAGGCTTATAAGCTTTAAATAGCTTCTAGATGAATTAGATTTTTTTAAACTTTTACTAATAATATATTAACTCCCACAACAAAAATGTGTTATCCCCTAAGTCTCTCTTCTTCCTTTATTTGTCTGTCTCTCTATTACTATTTCTCTACAGTAATTTTCTCAAAGACAGGATAGAAACAGCATATGATAATGATTTTAAACCAAAAAAAAATTGAGACATTAATTAGTGATGCTATAAAAAAATGTATAAAACTTTCCAATAAAAAGATTAGAATTTAGACATGAAATTGTGAAAATATTTCTGTCTGAAATATCAACTTGGGAATTACTCTTGTCTCTGAGAGACTGAGCTTTTGTTCTGTTGAGCAGAACTTGATACAATGAAAATCAACATACATACAAGCAGACATAAAAACATACATAAGTACAGATGAATACATAAATATCTTTATAATTTTTTCACACACCATCAGCCACCCCTAAACACAAACCCTGATTACTATTATCAGGGAATCCAGAATCCTTCTCTTCCAACTTTTAAAAAAGCACAATTTCACAATATAGCTGCTGTGCAACGGTCCAAAGTAAATATACATATATATATATATATACACACCCCTACATCAAATAAACAACATTCTGAAAATATATTTATCCCTCCTGTATCTTTTTAATTTAGTCTTCATCTGTATATATAAAACATTTTTCTTTTTATCTTTTTCATGTATATATTTTGGGTTATTTTCTACAAATTTTTCTTTTGTTTTTTCTCTTTTTTTTCTACTATTCGCATTTCTCTCAGGAAAACTACAAATAGCGTTCCATCATACACTCAAAAAGACAAATAAGTATATTCAAATACATACACACAACATATACAAATACATATAATCAAAATTATATACACCAGGTATTTACATTAATATTTACATTCTATTTTAAAAAATACACACATATGCATATCTCATGACACTGTGAACTCTGTATGGTGCACATAGTCTGATATAACTACATTGTAGATTAGTCATATACAAAAGCATATATTTAGTTAAAGAAATCATATGTTTCATTGCAAAGTTGTTTAAAAAATCTTGCAATTTCACACATACACACACTTACGTGTGTGTGTGTGTTTGTATATATACATACATATATATATATATATGTATATGATACCAGTAGCAGACATAGCTATGTGGTTTTATGTTATATGTACAGACATTTATAGAGTATTTAGCTTCTTACAATATATAATTCAATAAGTAGGTGATTTACATCTGTAAAACTTGCTGAATCTGACACAGTATCTATTAGGAGAAATATGTGTGCAGTAATGGTACATAGAGTGTTCTAAAGATTCAGACACATAGTTTAAAGTAGCAAAAAGTATTACAAAGTGCAAAATAGCCTAAACTTTCAAAAATATTTAGTTAACTTAAACACATGGGTGAGATGTATGTATGTGTGTGGGGGCAGGGTGGCAGAGACATCATAGTGAAACAGTAAATAAATTCTTAGACAATCCTAAGTACAGTCAGATTGGTTTACATTTCCAGCTGATGCTGTTTCATCTATGTTGTTGGTGCTATGTATAAATTATGTAAATGCCACAATTCCCT
>NW_021824954.1:107500-132500 GCF_006345805.1 Octopus sinensis | reverse complement strand
GCCCTGATTGTGTTTACAAATTTTTCTGGGCAATCTCTTTTCCTTAGAATTAGCCAGAGAGCATTTTGATGCCTTGCATAAATCAACAAAGCAAAGGTATAGGGCAAGATTCTGTTCAATGCATTTTTCCTGAAATTCTCTGATAGTAAAGATACAATCAACTATGCCCCTGGAGGAGCAAAAACCACATTGAGACTCGGACACTATATTTGGAACTATGAAGGTACTTAAACGTTCTAACTGAATACTGGCAAGTACCTTTCCAACTATAGACAAAACCAAAGTCTCATGAAAATTACCACACAGATCCTTTGGCCATAAGAGTACAACTCGTTGGCATCATTTCTATCAGCTGCTTCTTGCGCCCCTTTTGTTCTGTCATTCCACCATTCCTGTTTAATTTTCCTTAGAACAGTCTGCATGTTTCCTTTCAAATTTCTGTATGCTTCATTTGAGTTGGGGTTCAAAGATTGAGAAAGAAGTGTATTGCCTCAGTTTTGATTTTCAAAAAGAAGATTATGAATTTCTGAAAACCAGTCACTGGACTTATGCAATTTAAATCCCACTGAAGAGCTTGCAGCTTGAAAAATTTTTGTTCTGAAATCTTCCCATAGATTCTTTGGATCATGATACTTTCTATAACATCGTAGAATATTTGCAAGTTGCTTGGTAATTTGAAGTTTGCAACATTTAACTTTTTGAGTACCTTAGGACCAGATTGTTAACTTTTATGCATTATCGATAAATTCAAGACTATACATATAAACAAACATATATATGCATATATAATAAGGATAAAATTAATGATCTTATCAGAAGCCAGCATGTAATAAAAACCATATAGGTAAATAGTAATATAAAATAGACTAGCAGAGATACCCGACGTTGCCCGGTTACATTCAATTGAAAAATTAGACTTTTCTGTTATATTTTCTGTAATGAACTGGAATATCTATGTTTCGAATTTCATCAAAATTGCAGATGAGGGTTATTTCCCTCCTTACACACCCTAAAAAAATTGTAATCGTGCTACATGTATCCTACACTACTGATTTTTATGTACATATTCCAAAATTCCAGTCTTATTGAACCTGTTAAAAAGATTTTGCTCCTGAAAAATGAAGGTCATGGAGCTCTAAAATGTGAGAGTTAAGGCCCCTGTTGGGGGTGGGCATCTTAATGTCAACCAGAGAAGTTGAATTGTTGAGAATCTTTTTAACTTGGGTCTTATATCTATTGTTTGAATTGCTTTGAAATAGGAAATATATGTTCACTGGGTTTGTAAAAGAGAGCAAAGCTACAGGAAACCAAAAGACAAATGATCACTATAAGCAGTCAGTTACCCTACCCTAGTCGTTAACACTCAATGTAGGATTCCTCACCATGCAGGTGACAGGCACAGCCGTAAGATGCATTACGAATCTATAGCAATTGGAAGGGCATGACCCAGCTGAGATCAACATTAACAACTGTGTGATGTGAGGGCTAAGGAGAAATTAAAGTGTCACCTCTGCAGTTTGCAAATGACCACAATACTCATACGCAACTGGACAGAATAAATTTACAATCTATAAATGTCTTTGAATAACCAGTCACTCATCTGGGAAGGCCTTGAAATCAATGTTACCATCTGGGGACAATGTGTGACCAAATGATAATAAAAAGACTGAAAGGAGGTGTGCAATCAAATAACTTTACTCAACACTTTGCAACTGAATCAGTGGAAGCAAAGATGCCTCTCATTTACTTGACAATTTATGCACCACATTGCAGAAATCACAATGTAAGTGTATATCAAAGCAAACTGTTGTACCATTGATTTAGAAATAATGCCCAACTTTTATGCTTGGGTAACCCTACAGCTTCCAAGAGCGCAACTGTATTCATTTTTGCTTAGATAAAATGACAAAATTGTGGGTATTAAGTCCCCTGAGAGAGGTCTTTCTAACTTGTAAGAAGATGAAATTTTATAAATATTACTTCATTTGTATCTAATATCTATAGTTAAAATTTCATCAACAGCAAAAATAAATGAATTGTCATGGGGGTTATGGCCCTTATACATAGAATATAATTTCCAAATTTCATAAAGATCCATTCAGTACTTTTTATGTAGTTTTGGATCATAAAAGAAATTACTAAAATTTGGGAGATAAGGTTCCCATTAGGGTGTTTTATTTATTTATATATATATATATATATATATATATATATATATATATATATATATATATACATACATATACATATAGATATATACACACACATACAAAGATAAATTGATAGATACAACTGAGTGGGCAAACAAAAATATGAGACACAGCCTAGTGCTTTTTTTATGTTGATAAGCCTGGTACTTATTCTATTAGTTTGTTCTTGTCAAACCAGTAAGTCATGTGAATGTAAATAAATGAACAGCAGTTGTGAAGTAGTGATGAGGGAGAAACACAAAGACACACACATAGACTTACATATATATACGATTTATTTGTTTCAGTTCCTGTCTACGAAATCCATATATATTGTTGTTGGCATCCTTTTTGTCTCGGGAGACAATGGAGTTGTGCATAAAATAATCTAGTCCGGCTTTTACATTTCAAGTCCTAATACATCTCCTACTGTGGCTGTGTAGTCCTATCCTGGACAAACACTCCCTCTAGCAGGTGCCGCAAATGTAGCGAAGACCTTGCCTGGTTAGTTGTAATGTCATAGTTTCTTGTTGAAGTCTTTTCTTGTCTTTCCATTTCTCCTCTTTCTCTATGTCACTCCTTTGTGTTTCCTCTTTTACGGTATGTTGCCAATCTCCACGGTTGCTGGCAACTGCTTCGCAGTTGGTAACATTGATGTTGCAGGCATTCTTGTCCCTTTTGCAAACATCCTTGTATCATAAGAACAGTCTTCCCACAAACCTGGTGCCCCTAGCAAGCTCTCCGTTGAGTATGTCCTTTAGGATTCTGCCATCTTCCATATGGCTAACATATCCAAGCCATCTCATACATCTTTGTGTGAGGAGTGCAAACATGCTTGGTATTCCTGCTTGCTTGAGGAGATCTTTGTTGGGGACATGATCTGCCATTTGATGCAAAGGATTTTCTGGAGGCAGCACAGGTGAAAGATATTTAGGCGACGCTCTTGGCATGTGTATGGTGTCCAAGTCTCACTTCCATACAGTAGAGTGCTAAGTACACATGCCTGGTAAATTTTCATTTTTGTGGTCTTGGTCAGCTTATTGTTGTCCCATGCCCGTTTGGAGAATTGGGCCATCACAGCAGCTGCCTTGCCAATGCGTATATTGAGCTCAGCATCAAGGGATAGGTTGTAGGTGACGGTAGAGCCAAGATAGGTAAACTTCTCCACCTCCAGTAGCCTGTGGTCTCCAGTATGTATGTTTGGGATGTCCGATGTAGCCTGACCCATGATGTTGGTCTTCTTGGGGCTGATAACTAAGCCAAAGTTGCTACATGCTTGCTCAAAACAGTTGAAGAGCCTTTGTAGGGCTTCTTCTGTGTGTGATACCAGAGCGGCATCATCAGCAAATAGCATCTCCTTGATCAGGATGCTTCTGATTTTGGTCTTGGCATGCAGACGCGAGAGATTGAACAGTTTCCCATCACTTCTACTGTGCAGAAACACTCCATCATCTGATGTCTCAAAGGCATGTGACAGCAGCAGCGAGAACAAGATGCCAAATAATGTAGGAGCAAGGACACAACCTTGCTTTACCCCAGTTTTTATTTGGAAGGTGGCTGATGTTGAAACATTGTGCTGTATGGTGCCTTGCATATCATCTTGGAAGGATTTGATGATCCTCAACAGCTTTGGTGGACATCCAATTTTTTGGAGCAGGATGAAGAGGCTTTTTCTACTTACCAAGTCAAAGGCCTTTGTCAGATCAATGAAGGCCATATATAAGGCATTTTCTGCTCTCTGGACTTCTCCTGAAGTTGGCGTATGGAGAATATCATGTCAATAGTTGATCTGCTTCTTCTAAAGCCACACTGCGATTCTGGATAAATTCAAGAAGCAAGCAGTTGTAACCTGAACAGGACGATGCGAGCAAAGGCCTTTCTAACAGTGCTTAGAAGAGATATTCCACAGTAATTGTTACAATCACCACGGTCACGTTTGTTTTTTGTAAAACGTAATAATGTAAGCATCTCACATATCCTGAGGGACTGTACCCTCTTCCCAGCGCTGACACAGAAGCCCATGAAGGTGCCGAAGCAGGATGGTGTTTTTGCCGGTTTTGATGATCTCTAAGGGGATGCCGTCTTTTCCCGGAGCCTTGTTACTTGCTAGGGAGTCAATAGCCTTGGTGAGCTCTGCTATAGATGGCAGCCTGTCAAGTTCGCACATCACTGGCAAGATCTTGACACCCTCGATTGCAGCCTCAGCTACCATGGTCTACCATGAGTAGAGATCCTGGTAGTACTCCACCCATCGATCCATCTGCTTGCGCTGGTCCTTGATGAGATCTCCAGTAGTTGATTTCAGAGGGGGTGACTTGGTTGCAGATGGACCAAGGGCCTTCTTCAAACCGGAATACATTCCACAGGTGTTGCCACTTTCAGCAGCTGACTGGATACTCTGAGAGATTTCCTGCCAATACCTATTTGCACAGCGTCTGGCAGTCAGTTGGGTTTTATTTCTTGCTTTCTGAGTTCTTCGAGTGACTTTGTAGAAGAATCACTCTTGTATAGCATCAGAGTATATATATATATATATATATATATATATATATATATATATACAAGATAAGAAAATGGAGAAATACATCTAAATCAAATATCAATTACCAGATAATACTCAATCACATACTTTATTAAACCACCACATAAGAGACTGTAGGGTTAAACATGAAGAAGCAGAACAAATCAGTGTACTTAAAGGAATGTACATAAAAAAGTGTACATAAAAGAGTGATGTTGTATAGTAAGTAGAATATATATAAAAAAGAGAATATACATATAAGTAAATATAAATATAAGTACAGATTACATCTTACAGCTGTTTCAGCCATGTAGATAAGTATGTCTCGTTTTACCAATATTGGCATTTTATGGTAGGTCAATATATAGATATAAATGAGACATTTACAAAAATATCATAAGGCCTCCTCGAAGATATACATATACATATGAGTGCATATGCTCACACTCCTATACATATAAAAATATACATATACATAATAATGTAAATAAATAATATAAATTAGTAAACATATATACGTTCCA
This sequence comes from Octopus sinensis, assembly GCF_006345805.1. Lineage (NCBI taxonomy): Eukaryota > Metazoa > Mollusca > Cephalopoda > Octopoda > Octopodidae > Octopus > Octopus sinensis. Next base: position 127,266 of record NW_021824954.1, on the reverse strand, counting down.
TATTCAATGTTTCAGTTCTTCAACTTAATATTGTGATAATAAACATACACATATTAGTACCTAGATGCAAATATACATAGTCAATAGTACATTATATTACTTCCTACTAATTTGCAAAGTGTCATTAAAGTTAGCATTATTATCGTTGTCAATACCATTAATACTATCATTATTATCATTCATAATATTATTAATAACGCTTACATTAGGATCCAAAGTGGTACATATGTATGTCCGGGTTCCAATTAGTAATTTTCCTTATGACATAAATACACTATTGGATTTGAATTTAAAATATCATTGTCTTCATCAAGGTTGGTCCGTTGAGAGCCGCCCGACCTACACCACACCACACAAGAAAAACATACACATCCACATCCAACCCTAAACCCACACGTCCACATAAATACCCACACACACATGCACACACACATGAATACACCCCGACACATCTCTACACATTCACTAGATTGCAGAGTGCATGTCTGTCATCGCATGGCTTATAGACAAATCAGTACAGGCAACAGTGTCTATACACTAACACACACACTCATACCCACATCCGCATATACTCATAAATGTTAATACACTCTCATATACTATATCAGGGAACATTCGCACACACATATATACATATTTAAATATATGTCTGCGCACTCATATGTACAAATAAAACCTATACTTATATTCACCCATACATATCCAAATACGCACCTGCGTACTCATATGTATAAGAAAAACATACATCCGTACATCCACCTACGAACATACCTATACGCACAAAAACATACATACATACACATACGCCATTTGGTCTCAACTCTCCCCCTCCTCATCTAACCTCCCCCCGACCCCTACTTCTCTTCAGTCCTTCATCCTTTCACCCCTACTCCTCTTCCCTTCTTCCCTCTTTCTCTCTGCTCCCTCACTCCCCTTCTCTCTCTCTCTCCCCCTCTCCCTCTATCCTCCCTCCTCCTCTCCCCTCCTCTTCTCATCTCCTTCCTTCTCCCCCTTCCCCTCCTCTTCTCATCTCCTTCCTTCTCCTCCTCTTCTCCTCTCCTTCCTTCTCCTCCTCTTCTCCTCTCCTTCCTTCTCCTCCTCTTCTCCTCTCCTTCCTTCTCCTCCTCTTCTCCTCTCCTTCCTTCTCCTCCTCTTCTCCTCTCCTTCCTTCTCCTCCTCTTCTCATCTCCTTCCTTCTCCTCCTCTTCTCCTCTCCTTCCTTCTCCCCCTTCCCCTCCTCTTCTCCCCTTTCTTTCTCCGACCCTCCCCTCACCCCTTACCTCCCCTCTTCCCTCATCTCCTCTCTCTACACTACACCATACAACTTTACACATCACATCATATATACATACACACGTCCAGACCTCTCATACGCACTAATACTCTCTCATACACACACACACACACACTCTTCTCATACACACACACACACACTCTTATGTTGGAGCGATGTCATTTAACCCTATTATCTCCCCTAATTTCGCTCTTGCGTCTCACGTTTGACCTTTGACTTCTGGCCGAAATCAGATCGCCATGTTGATTCGCTAGCCTCTGCACGCATTTTTTTTCTCTCCTTCTTTCTGTGTATTTTTTCTCTGTGTATCTTTCTGTTGAAGAGCGTAGGCTCGAAACGTTAAAGACTTGTTTTATTTATATTTCCTGAGCGGCATACTAATACAATTGTTTGTTTGTATTCCACCTGCCTTCGTCTTTTGTTTATTTCCGTAAACCTGCCTTCGTCTTTTGTCTATTTTCATAAAGCTTCCCGTTATATATATATATATATATATATATATATATATACATATATACATATATATCCATGTATAGATAAATAGATAAATAAAATGGAATACAAATTAAGAAGATCACAAAGGTAAACCTATTTTTGTAAATGTCTCATTTATATATATATATATATTGACCTACCATAAAAGGCCAATATTGGTAAAACGAGACATACTTATCTACATGGCCGAAACAGCTGTAAGATGTAATCTATACTTATATTTATATTTACTTATATGTATATTCTCTTTTTTATATATATTCTACTTATTATACAACATCACTCTTTTATGTACACTTTTTTATGTACATTCCTTTAAGTACACTGATTTGTTCTACTTTTTTATGTTTAACCCTACAGTCTCTTATGTGGTGGTTTAATAAAGTATGTGATTGAGTATTATCTGGTAATTGATATTTGATTTAGATGTATTTCTCCATTTTCTTATCTTGTATTAGTAATTTGTGGTAAATCATTTTACCTTTGCCCATATAATACAGTAAATGAATTGATTGCATCGCAATCCTTAACATTTATGTATTAACTTTGTTGGGTACTTCACTAGCAGTATATTGGATATATGTTATCCTATGGAGGGTTGCATTTACAACCCCTATCTCAATTTGTATATATATATATGTATATAATATATATATATATATATATATATATATATATATATATACATGTATATATATGGATGTATATATATATATATAGCTGTATATGTATACATGCATATGTATAGATGTATTTCTATAGATATACATGTATGTGTATACATGTATGTCTAGATGTATATATATATATAGCTGTACATGTAATATGTACACATATATATATACAAGTATATATATATGCATAATATATACACCCATACACACATACACACACACACACATAGGTGCAGGTGTGGCTGTGTGGTAACAAACTTGGTTCCAAAACACATGGTCCTCAGTTCAGTCCCACTGTGTGGTAACTTGGCATGTGTCTTCTGCTATAGCCTCAGTGGATTTTGTAGACAGAAACTGAAAGAAATCAATTGTATGTATATGTATGTATATATGTAAGTCTATGTGTGTGTGTTTGTGTTTCTCCCTTATCACTGCTTCACAACTGGTGTTTGTTTATTTACATCCCCATAACTTACTGGTTTCACAAGAAGAAACGGATAGAATAAGTACCAGGCTTATCAAAATATAAAAAATCACTACGCAGTGTCTCATATTTTTGTTTGCCCACTCAGTTGTATCTATCAATTTATCTTTGTGTGTGTGTGTGTGTGTGTGTATGCATATATATATGGATTTCATAGACAGGAACTGAAACAAATCAATCGTATATATATGTATATATGTGTTTTGGCATTGGCAACATGAATGACAATGGTCAGAGATTACTTGAATTTTGCACATACCATAACCTGTACATCACTAACACATTCTTTGCCAACAATACATCCCACAAGGCATCTTGGAGACATCCAAAATCTCAACATTACACGAAGATCCTTTCTGAATTATGTTCAACTGACCTGTAGTAACCACAGCGCAGATTGTGACACAGATCATTCACTAATATGAAGCAGGGTGAGGATTCTGCCTAAAAAAGTCCATCACTCCAAGAAAATGGGCTGACTATGCATTAACACTGCCAGCACCTCGGACCCTACACTGCGACAATGTTTTGCTGTTTCTATTAAGGTTGCCCTCAGTAGCTGCCCAACCTCCTCTGCTGTAAGTAGGTGGAATTATATCAGGGAAGCTTTGTATACTATATCAATAGATACTTTCGGCATGAGAGAAAGGCAAAACCCAGATTGGTTCAGTGCTGGGCTCTCAGAGCTGGAAACAGTTATCGAAGCGTGCAGCTCTGATGCTATACAAGAGTAATTCTTCTACAAAGTCACTCGAAGAACTCAGAAAGCAAGAAATAAAACCCAACTGACTGCCAGACGCTGTGCAAATAGGTATTGGCAGGAAATCTCTCAGAGTATCCAGTCAGCTGCTGAAAGTGGCAACACCCATGGAATGTTTTTTTTTTACTTTTAACACGTAAGACTGAAATAGTGGAGAAGATATGATATTGCTGTGGCTCGCCCTAGGCAAAAAGTTTTGGGTTTTTTTGCCTATGACACTACATGGACCCTAAGTAAGGCATGTGTAATATTTGAATGAATTTGGTTGTGTAGTTCTCAAGTTTTAGGGATTCACACAGACAGACAGACACACATTCTCACTTTTGTATATATAGACGAGAGAAATAGTAATAGGAAAGGACGGAGTGATTATGAATCGTGTTGCGAATATTATTTGGCTGGAAATGAATTCTGTCATATTCACACAGCTAGAAGGATGAAGGCATCAGTGGTGGTATAGTGGTGTGGGGTCATTTGAATTGTCCGTACGCTATGAAGGTTAGAGGTGAAGTGGATGACAATATACTTCACTTGATAAGGTAGCATGTGGTAAGTATCTGTTACCATCTTCCATCGTCCCGTAGTGAGAAGTAAGTTTTATTTCCCTGTGTTGGGAATGAAATGAGAATGAAATGTAAGGGGACAATGTTTTTGAGATTCCAGTTCGAATGTAAGGCAGGTTTGAAAGTGTTCCCAACAGTTATTAGTAGTAGTGGTAGAGTGTTTATACCGAATATGTACGTATGCATGTATATATATGTATTTATGCCAGTATATATGTATAAAATCCACTGAGAAGGCTTTGGTTGGTCTGAGGCTATAGTAGAAGACACATGCCAAGTCACCACACAGTAAGACTGAACCCAGGACCATGTGTTTGGAACATAGTTTGTTACCACACAGCCACACCTGCCCCTATTTATGTGTGTGTGTGCGTATGTGTGTATGGGTGGATATATTATGCATGTATATATGTGTATATATATGTGTAAATATTACATGTACATCTATATATATACATCTACACATAAAGTACAAAATACAAAGTTATATCTTGATATCGCTAGTGATAACAATACTCAAAATATATAACAGACTGGAATTGTAGGCCCATCTCTTGCAATTTCAATCAATTGTATCTTGTCCTCCCTCTTGTATAGAAGTGTGGCTACAATCCAGCCTACCTCTACTTCTGAGGGGACATTTTTAATTTTTATCTGGGACGTTCTACGTCCCAGATTTAAAGGTAAAATTAAAATAATTCCACTTTGCAAGGTTCGAGTCGAGTATTCCCTTGCACGCTCCGTTGACCCGAACCTTGCTTCTATTGTGGCGAATTTACCGCCTCTGGTTAGATGTCTTTCATAGTCTCACCAAGACACTTTTCGATGGTGCTTTCCTCCAGGTGTTCAAATCTTTTTTTTTTCTCTACATTGTATACTTTATAGACAATAGTCTTTTCTTTAATCTTATTTTTTATTTCGTTTGGTGATGTTATCCTAGATTCACCGTCTTTGTCGGTGATCATTCCGAAATAGGTTTGTATTTCTTCCACTTTAATTTTAATGAGTTAGCGCCTGCTGACGGCTGTAGTGAAATTCATTTTTGGACTTTCTTCTATCGAGACATTTTAACAAAAATGCTTCCGTATAAACGGTGAAAATATTGTCAATTTCCCCAAACAGGGACACAACTCAATTTTTAAACAATAACCAAAGCTCCTTCTCCCAAAGGGGAAGGGTTACGGTTTACAATTATTTAACAAATGCTTCCCTTACGAGGAACCAACAAACGTGATAACAATAGTTAAACAGTAATAATAATAACAACAAACCTTACGGTGAATCAAAAAGCAGTACGCAGTAGAAGCTATAGTCCTTTATGGATAAGAAATAAACCAAAAGCTGTACTCAGTAGAAGCGTATGTTCGAGAAAACAGACATTACTTATATTTTATTACCCATAAAGGGCTTACATAGAGGGGGACATTACAAACATTGGGGACACAAAACATCACAAAAATACAGAAACGTATGAAAGATGAAAAATTGTGAAAATGAGAAATGAGAGCGATGTTAACGGCCCCATCCGATAACATCACTTACCTGTCCTTCTTCCCTATATCGGTATAAAAAACATGTAGTCCTTCAGTTTCATCCCATATATTTCTTCCACTTCATATCACTTATCCGGTTCAATTGTTTTCGTAATCAATTTATAACTTTTTTAAAGTTTTTCCTTGAGTTCTTTTTCTTGGTCCTCTGATATTACTACATACATCAACCCCGCCATATCCCAGCTGTCTTGCAATTCCACCTTTCCCCAGTCCCTCAATATTTCACGTATTTCTTCCTTATTTATTACACCTAATATATGGGGACGAGAATTTTTAAAGTTATCCTGTGTGTCTGTGTTATCTTTTTTTTTTTTTGTTTTCTTGTTGGTGGGGAACGGGTGGATTCAGTGTCTGCAGGGCTTCCCCTGCAGACACCTGGGCCACAAAGGGTGCAGGTGGTGATGGGGTGGGTTGGGGTTCAGAACAGTTTGCCTTTTTTCTCCTTCTCTTCCTCCTTCTTCCCATAGATTCCCATTCTGCTGGTAATTCCTCCTCGTCCACTTGCTTCTCTTCCATTGTATTCTGCTCCTCCTGGGGCTCCTCTACCTCTCTTGCTGGTTCTTTTCTTTGTTTTTTTTGTTGGGGGAGGACAGTTAGCTTTTATGTGGCCCTTCAAGCCGCATTTGTAACAACGAGGAGCTCTGCCCTCCACCCATACTCTCATAATGATGTTTCCCATTGTTATATTCTCGGCCAGTTGTTCCAACACCTCCGATTCCGACAAGACATTCATCTCCAGTACTGCTCCTCTCCAACCTCCCTCGTCCTTCACCATGGCATGAAGAATGTCCACCTTATCTTCATTAGCACTGATGATGGCTTCCACAATCCACTCTCCGTCTATGTCTGGTGGTATTCCCTCCACCCTGATCCAGGTCGTCCTCCTTCCCAGATACGAGGGAAGAAGGAATATCTTCTCCGACTTTATTGTTTTCGCCGCCATTCGCCTTGCCACTTTTTCGGTTTTAAATTGTACAACCACGGTGCCGAACCCAACGCCTCTTGCGAGAAACGCTACCTCCTCTTCTGTCATTCTCAGAGCTTCCTCTACCATTTCCATGCCGACCAACTCTATTCTCCTTTTTTCGTTGGCAAATACTCTATGCGTAATGGTCCTCTTCTCATACCAGTCTCTTCTTTTCCTTGGCGGTGACAATTCAACTTCACCACCGACCTTCATAACAAATTCTTGATAACCTGGCAACTTAGCCAGGTCTATCTCTTTTTCCATTGACTTTGTCGCTTGCGCGTATGTTGTTTTTTCTCCAAGTGCTCTGTCCAATTTCCTCACTGCCTTTTCCAGTTCCTCCTCAGAGATCGACAGGTCCGACTCACTGAGGCTTGTAAAAACATTTTTCTTTGCCATTTTCTCCCTTAGGGAGGGGCAAACCGTTTTTTCCTTGTCTGTCTCAATACAGACAGACAAAATTCAACAATACCGTTTAACAAAACAGGCAAAACACACAGGTTCCAAAAAACGACTACAGCCAAACTTCATATAGATACTTAATGCTAGCTAATTAGCAGATAATCTAACGTAAAAGCTCTGGTAAAGGGTATGTGCACAGCTCCATCTGGACTATTCCATTTCTGCACTTTAATTTTATTTTTAATTTATTCCCATTCATGTGAAACCACTTATTCAAGTTCAAGTCATTGATGCAATTTTATACCAATTGCTATTTTTACTTTTAATTGTTATGTTACGATTTAATTATTATATGCTTTAGTTCGATTTTAATTATTACTTACTACATATAATTCAATCATTATTATTATCTCTAATTTTTATTGTTAAAGTGAAAGTATCTGACATAAAATAGAGAGATGTTTTTGTTTCACTTTTAACACATAAGACTGAAATAGTGGAGAAGATATGATATTGCTATGGGCTCGCCCTAGGCAAGAAGTTGAACACTTTTTTGCCCGTGACACTACATGTACCCTAAGTAAGGCATGTGTAAAATTTGAATGAAATTGGTTGTGTAGTTCTCAAGTTTTAGGGAAACACACAGACAGACAGACACACATTCTCAGTTTTATATATACAGATATACATTTACATATACAATTATATGCATCTATAATGTGTGTGTGTGTGTTTGTGTGCGTGCGTGCATGCATGTGTGTGTGTGTGTGCGTGTATGTGAACCATAAAATGTTGGGACTATCTATTTTAACTACTTGTTATCATCAGACCAGTGTTGTTGTAACCAAGATATTCTGGTGATCTGATGCACTACCCTTCTTTACCTGCATTGATTTGTAAATGTACAATTGAACTGTACAATACATAGCATGCATATTAGTACAGACATGTAAAATCATTTACTATGCAATGAAATTATATGTTGAAGGCTGTGAAGCAGCCATAATACTAAAGATAACAAGTGATTAAATAAATATATTCACCTCTCATATCTCAAACGTTTTATGGTTCGTATACGCTTCATGAAATATTTTCATCAATTGGATCTTCTGGATTTCAGCTGCATAGAACTCTGCATTATACGTCATTGCATTCAGTTACTATGTGGACTGTTAACAGAGTCTGCTAGAGGAGCTTTCTGTGATAGCCACATGATTCTGTGAATCCATATATTACACTAAAAATTAATTATATGTATCATATATATATATATATATATATATATATATATATATATATATATATATATATATATATATATCCTCGTCAGCATCATCATTTGACATCTGTTGACTGCTGGCATGTTTGTCCATGCTGGACGGTTGAACCCAAGCTCACAAGCTGGGGAGCTATACCAGGCTCCAGTCTGATTTGGCATGGTTTCTATGGCTGGATGCCCTTCCTAATGTCAACCAATATACAGAGTGAGCTGGGTTCTTTTACATGGCACAGGCACAAGTGCTTTTTACATTGCCTATCCAAGGACTTTTGCAGGCCAATCCTCTTCATCAAGGAGAGTGACCTTAACACTTTTGCTGTTGGGTACAGGTCTTATTGAGTACAGCAAGGTGCCAAGTATCTCGATCCTCTGTAGTCTTGTTTGAAAGGTTCAGCACCCTGAGGTCATCCTTCAGTACTTTGTCCCATGTCTTCCTGGGTCACCCACTTCCATGTGTTCCATCTATTTTGAGAGATTGGCACTTCTCTAGAGCTGTTGGCACCCATCTGCGTCATATGACCCAACCAGCACAGTCTGCTCTCTTGCACACTACATCTAATTCCTCTTATGCTTAACTTCTGTCTCAATACACTAGCACTCTGTCAAACATGTATACATACATTACAAATCCAGCAGAACATACTAGCCCCATTCCTCTCCAGCCTTCACATGTCCTCTGCATTCATGGCCCATGTTCACTACCATGTAGAATTGCTATCCATACACATGCATCATACAATCTTCCTTTCATAGCCAACTGTGGTAACAACTCTCTGAATTTCTTCCATCCTATTCTTATTTTAGCTATTACATACTCTGTATATCCTCCCCACTACTAATTTGGTCTACTAGGTGGCAGAAATTATCTGCTACCTCTAATGAGCCACCTGGCCATTTGAGGGAATCAATTTCCCAAGTCTGTAGTTTTTATGGATCTTGTGCACCTTCCACATACAAACACTACTTTCTCTGATAATCTTCCTATTAATCCACTGCACCTCTTGTGTGACCATAGCTTACACTGTGTACACCAAGTGGAGTTCCCGCCTACATTTTTCCTACAAATTGAACAAGGCGACCTACCTGAAGAGAGTAGGATCTTGTGCATTTTCTTGCTTAAAAATACCTTAACATTTACTAATGTAACTTTAAAGCCCTTAGATTCTAGGTTTTGCTTCCACACCAGGAATTTCTCTTCTAGCTCTGATATGGAATCTGCTATGAGAGGAAGATCATAAGCATATAGTAGTTCCAAGTGGCTACCCTGTTATGGCCTGGAGGATAATGAAGAAAAGCAGGGGATTGAGAACTGAGCCTTGATGAACACCCACTTGTACACCAAATTCTCCGCTGTACTCATGGTTAACTCTCACCTTACTGACGGTCTCATGACCTGTACAGCTTTCACAAGCCATTCTTCGATCCCTAGCTTCTTCAGAGCCCACCATATCACAAAGCAGGGTACTCTATTAAAAGCATTCTCTTGAGATCAACAACTGCCAAGTATAATGGTTTATTCTTAAGTAATTACTTTTCTTGCCATTGCGTTATTATGAAAATAGTATCAATACTGCTTCTTCCCTAGATGAAATTGAACTGCATTTCATCTAGCCTAACTCTGCTCCTAATTAATTGGGCTATAAGTCTCTCTATAAAAGGTGGCAAGCTAGCAGACACGTTAGCATGCCGGGCGAAATGCTTAGCGGTATTTCATCTGTCGTTACCTTCTGAGTTCAAATTCTGCCGAGATCGACTTTGCCTTTCATCCTTTCAGGGTCGATAAATAAAGTACCAGTTTCGCACTGAAGTCGATATAATCGACTTAATCACTTTGTCTGTCCTTGTTTGTCCCTTCTATGTTTAGCCCCTTGTGGGCAATAAAGAAATATATATGTCGCTCTATAATTTTCATCATCTAGTCCAGATCTGTCTCTTCTCTTTTATGGCCCTGTCAACATCACTGTTCCACCACCACCTCGACCTTGGTCTAACAGAGGTTTTGCTCCAGCCACAAATTTGGTTTGTTGCCCTTGGTAGATTGTCTCATAGGAACTTCCAGTTGCCCTTTATATCATATGTCTCTATCATTTCCTCCTTCTCATTAAAGGCCTCATTAAGGACATCTTTAAATCTCTGCCCACTTGAAAGATCCTTGAATTTTGACAATTAGCTTGTATCTCTGGATCTTTCTGGCCCTAAGCCTGAAGTCACTAATCACTAGCTTATGTTGGGTTATACATACTTCACCTGGGAAAGATTTTGCTTTTATGAGCATATATCTGCCCTGTGTTGGTGAGGATATATATAATCAATCTGGCTGGTATGCTTCCCCAGATTGCTTCATGATCAGATGGTTGACACGTTTTCTGAAGTTGGTGTTGCAGACCATTAGCAACATAAAACTCCAGCAGCCTTTCCCCCCTCGTCATTTCTGGAACCAAAGTCATAGCCTCTATGCACACCCTGAAATCCATCAGTGTTTTCCAACATGTCCATTGAAATCCCATCGTGATGAGAATGTAGTCGTCTTTTGTCATCAAAGCAGTCCTCAGAAGGAATTCATAGCGATTTTTTTCAAGTACCTGCAAATCAGGCATGCAGCGGCAACTGACACAGTTACATCAAACAAGGCTATTCTTAGATTAAGAATTCTATCACATACCCTGACTACCTTGATCACCTTATCTACCCATTTCTTTGCTAGTAGAATACCCACACCACCTAAACCATCATGGTTGCCTATCCAGAAAAAAATTCTGTCTATTCTCTTTGTTGTAAGCAGTCTAGCTGAGGTTCCCCTCTATCATACCTATTGGACACAGGGTACATCTACATGTCTCTACTCAAGCATCTCAACTATCTCTCCAGATCTACCTTCCATTGTACTAACATTGATTGTGGCAGCTCTGGGCTTGTAGAGCTAAGAAGGAAGTTGGAGGGATGTTTTCAGCTTCTAAAAAGAAAAACATATTTGGGGTTGCATGCTTGGAGGCTGCAGGTCCTTATGCTTTGTGTGTAAAATAATGTTACAATTGCAGTTTTAATTTCCTTCAGTCCCAGAAAGCCTTCAGGAGTATGTACATACATTACAATTATGTGCAGAGGTATACGTCCATAATTTTGCGTACATGCTCATGAATCTGAAAAAGACATATACAAAGCAGTGTGTGTGCATGCGCTTGAATCACCTTTGAGGAGGTGAAGAGCATCATAAGAGAGATGAGTGTCTGAAACACGTTTAAGGGTGTTATCTCAAGCATGAATGGGAATATCACGATTTTCATGGGAATCACCAACCATAAGGATGGCTACTTCATCTGATGCAGGCTCATTAAAATGGTGAAAAATGTCCCTTACTATAGTTTATTATAGATGTAACAAACGCAGAAATGCACACACACACTCCCAGACACATACACACTCATACACACAAGTATATGTATGTGTGTGTGTGTTTAATTGTCTGAGGCCTAACGTATAAAAATTATCACACATACAGTGACATACACTCACATACATATACTAAGACAGGCACAAAGAGACATACATTCACACATACCTCAGGTGTATCTCTGTCCCTCTGTGTGTGTCAATCATCACAAAAATGTATGTATATTCACACACACATACACCATCACATACACTCACCCACATATACGTCTCAGTCATCGGCCTTAAGTACGTAACGAACATGCAAGCACACACACACACACTCACAGACACATACACACTCATATAGAAAATGTGACTTCATCATCATTGTCGTTGTCATGGTATAAAGTGCCGTTTACAGCTAAATTTTTATAATGCAAGTATGTAAATGAAAATAAAGTTTATTTGGTACCTGAAAGATTACTGGATCTTTTGATACCCCATATGACACATACATATACTAAGACAGATACAGAAAGACATACATTCACGCATACCTCAGGCATATCTCTGTCCCTTTGTGTGTGCATCTCTCTCTTTAGATGTGTGTGTGTTAGTCATCACAAAATGTATGTATATTCACACACACATACATCATCATATTCACTCACACACATGTACTTTTCAGTCAGTCTAAAGTAAGTAACAAATGCACAAACACACACACACTCACAGACACATACACATTCATATAGAAAATGTGATGTGGTGGTGGTAGTAGAGGTGGTATAAAATGTCATTTGCAATAGTTGACTTATAGAAAGATTATAATGTTAAATTTTTACAATGCAAAGATTACTGAATCTTTTGATACCTCATATGTCAAAATTGATAACTAAGTTTTCGAATACATAAGGAACATATGCACACACACACATGCACTCACACAAACTTTGCTTTATATATTAAGATATATTCTTACCCTTCCCTACATACATGCCCAAAGATCCACACTAAAACGTATGTATGTGTACACACACACACAAAGGCATGAACATGTAATTCATTGTGTGTGGTTTGTGATGGCTGGGTTTATTCCTGCATATCTCTTCTGATGTGTATGAATGTATGATTATGTGCATGTTTGAGTGGTTATCTAATATATATGCCAAAATTGAGACTGCAAATGTAACTTTGTGCATGAAGGCATCTGGCTACAATCGATTGCTTTCCAAATATAACTGTAGCAAATACATTGAAATACGTATTTCGTGCAAAAAATAAATCATATCTTACAAGTTATCTTTTTTCCTCTACAAACACACACACACACACACACACACACTCATACACATACAACACAAATATAAGACAAAAGTGAGAAATAAACATATTTATTAAATAAGAAATATATTTATTCAAATGTTATATAAATACATCAACACCCAAGAAGTTATCTCAACTTAAAAGACTCTTGATACTTTGTGACTGACTGGAATTCTGCAAAGGTAAAAAAATTCAAATATAGCCCCAAAGTAACATACATACATACATATGCATGTGCACGCACATATACACACACACACACACATATAAGACACACACACGCACACATACACAGAGTCAGATCTGATGGACCCATATGTATAAAGACAGGACCAGGACCTTAAGAGAACATGGTCATCAGAACTCTCAGCTTACAACAAAAATATTGCCCACATCTTTGCAGTGCCTGACTTCACACCTCCATTTGGCCTTCTGAATTGGTCACTACAAGAACTCAATGAAATTGATGCTCAAACTCACAAGCTGTTTAGTGTTACAGGAAACTTCAACATCAATAGAGATGTAAAAAAGCTATAAGGGTAGTAGCTGTGACCTCAAATCTGTATTGATGTCATATGTCATATCTTCCCAAGAGGCATGATGCAGTAGCTAGAACAGGATAACAAAAAAGAAAATATCTACAAAGTTGACTATATTGATACTAATGGATCAAAAGAATACTGGTGATGCTTCAAAATTAAAATAGCCACCAAGTTAAAAACAACCAACCAGATATTGTTATGTGGGACCACAAGGAAAAGATATGTTTTTTTTTTTGTGCAAATCAGCTGTCCTCTCAACACCATTGTGATTAGAAAAATACAAGAGAAAGAGAACATCTATGAATCATTGATAAGAAGTTCGAAAACCCAGTACCCAAGATGCACTATCAGTTCTTGGGTTCTTGGGGAGAGAATGCAAATCCTTAAATCATATGCTACAAATAATAATATCTGGGACTATAAAAATCTGCAAGACTTTCTTCAGATTTCAAAGATGAACAAAACCTGATGCTTTCCTTCATAACCTTGCTACCAAGGACATGGCCAGTCAGAATTTATTCTAAATTAAAAAGAGAAAGAGAACACATACATTTATCCATTCTTTTATTCATTCATTATATGTTCAAATAAGGTTGGAGTACTGTATCAAAAAATGTAAAGCACAAAATACAAATAACTAAAGCAATATGCAAATGATATGAAATACAGATGTCCCAAAGTGATTACTAGTAGCTTCTTGTGGCAGAGCTTATTGGCAGATCAGGTCTATATCTTTTATTGAACTCAACTTTTACTAGTTCTCCTACAATAGCCGCTAGGACTGTACTTAGATGTCTCCACTTATGCCAGAACATAGCTTTCTGGAGCACCAACTCCTCTGCCTTGCCTGACCTAGATGATATGTTGCACCAGAACACTGCTTCTATCTGGGAGTTAAGGCTCTCTTTCGGCTATGGTGTTGATTGTTTGATGATGTCTCTCCCTGATTCCATTTCCTCTTAACATGTATGTGACTCTAAAGTAGTGCCTGACCTCCCCCTTGTCCAGCATCTCTCACTCTTTTTAAGATATCCATCATCACAACATCTGTCCTCTTTCCAATTTTCTCTCCCCAGCTCACACCATCTGCTCTCTTCACATAGCTACATGCAATTCAGATCCCACCCAACATAGAATAGTGACCCATCAGTCACTTGCATATAGAAAACAGCTCTGGTCGACTCAGATTGTACTTTAAAACCAAAATATCATTTCCTCTCTGACCTACCTTTCCTCAGCCTCATTCCCTACACTAAAACCTTCTACCATGGATTCAGGTAGTGTTACAGCTATCCCAAACCTCTTCAAATGACCCATGACCTATGCTGCTATCACCACTGGTTCATCCACTAAGATGTCATCTATGTAAGAGTTAGTGGCCCCTTTCACTCTGTCCACATTTCTCAGTATTGTCTTGAGGATGCTTGCCATGATCTTTAACAGAGTTCAGTCCAAATCCCAACCTAGTCAAGCAGTACATCTTCAACAGCTGATATTTCCACAACTTTTTGGTCATGTGAAACTGTATATAGGCTGATTTGAATATACTTTCAAAGAACTTCCCCCTCCTCCATCATCTGTTTCCACTCTCTCAAGGTTTCCCTACATACATCCATGGCCTCTCTACCATTTTGACATGCCACATGGTCATTCAGCTCCCAGAAATCTAACACTGACTGGACTTTATTTTTTTATTGTTATCAGTGGTAGCACCTCACTATCCACCTCTTCCCCTCAAAGCATTAAAATAGCTTCCTCAATCTACCTCTCCATCTCAAATTCGGTTCTCACCCCTACTTTCAAACAGCCTTATAGCTGCTCACTTTATTCTTCAGCACTGAAGGCTCACCCTTCTGGAAACATTTCATCACCCATCACTTGCTGTCAAATTCTGCAGAGAAAATTTTGTCCTCAGTCTTACAAAGAATATCTACCTCTCACTGGTTCACTTTGACTGCATACACACAGCACATCATTTCTACTCCAATTTCTACTCTTCCATCACTAACAAACCTGCCAATTACATCCATCCCCATCACTACATCAGTCCCTCCAACAAAATGGTCTATCACAATCACCTTGACCTTCATCTACATTCAATGTACTGTCAACTTCCCAATACAGGTACCCTCCAATGAACTCCCCTCCCATCGACTGCTCTTATACTATTCAACCACCCCAATCATCCAACAAGTCACTGGAGTGGTTGTGCAGCCTGTTTCAACCAGATTTCTCCTAGCAGGAATAAAGGAATGTCTCTATTGGGCACAGTAGCCACCCCAACGTCCACCATTTCCCTGACTGCTGTGGATTGCTTTATGACCAGCCTGGTCACACTAGTAACAGGTCAATTTCAGCTTTGAGTTTTTGCAGCCTGTGACCATATCCCACATACAATATCTGTAGCACTGCCCCTTGAAAGGTTGCATTCATTCTCTTTCCTCTTCTAAACACATGCTGCTCTCCTGCAGCATGTCCAGCTAACCCTACCAATCTTCTGAGCTTGTTGGCAAACACAGCCACCTTACCACCAGTCCATCTTGCTCTTCACATCCTGCCATAGGACAAACACTCCTTCCCTAAAACTTCCTTCAACCTGACTTATATTCTTCCTGCATATAGCTAGTCTTCTTCACTCATTTATAATGGCCTTATCACATCACTAGTGATTTTCACATTGCTCAACATGTTCACATGGTTTTGAACTGAAATACCTTATAATGGAGACTAGGCAAACAGAGAAAAAATAATTCACTGGGGAATATCTCTCCTGGTGAACATCTCCAGCATAGGTAAGACTGAATCTCAAAGACTAACCCTTTCCAAATCAACTATTAACTTCTATAAAGTTCACTTGTAAGACAGTGCTGCTGCCACACACATACTGCATCCACAGAAAGGCCATCTGATTGGTTGGCATAAAGTATCTTACAAACACACTTTAACTTCTAGCTCTGGGTCACACATGTGCAATCTCCTCTCTCTCTCTCTCCCCTTTCGACTGCTACATCAATGATCTGGTCTCATTGCTTTATGGCTGGCTTTGCACCACCTCCTCTCAAGAATGCCAGACTTGTTTCTCTCTTCTGGTCATCCACATTTTGTTCACATACCCCACTCTTCAGGCCCCACATCTAACTACAATGTCTAGTCTTTCATTCCCAGAATGTTAGTCCACTGGAGTTCCTTGCCTGCACACACTTTTCCCTGCAGTCAACAACTTTCAAATATGTCAGTGAATTCCATCTATCATAAAGGGCCTGCAAAGGCTATTTAATTTATTTTAATAATTTGCGTCTATCACACAAATTATTAAAATAAATAAATATCTAAACAAAAATATAATGCAGTCTATTAATGCAGTTTATTTTTGATTGATCTTTATGATTCTTGTTGTTTAACTGTCATCGTTTGTAATGTTCAGTGTTTTGGTCTTCTGCACCTAATTCTCAGAGCAATCTTTCCAGCATTTTGTTCTACCTCTGAATGTGAGTTGTTGGAGCATTTTATTATCTTCAGGCAGCAGGACAATGTCATCAGCAACGTTCAGATCTTTCAGTCTCATCTGTTGTTTCCATGGTACACACACACACACACACATTGACAGAAAAGTAATGCAGAGCAAATTATAAGTTATACAATAATATGTTCGAATTTACAGTAAGTTTTCCAATATGATTTTTTTTCCATTGCATACTGGGGGTGTATTCCAGTTCCCTGTCTTGCAAAGTTACAAAATCTGATGAGTTTATATGAAGACTTCATTGCAATGAAATAGCTGATTTCTTCATAAATTCTAACACTCTTTTTGAGTGTCTAGTGGTTAGGGTGTTGCTCTCACAATCACAAAGTCATGCTTTCAATTCCTAGACCATGTGGCACATTATGTTCTTGAGCAAAACACTTTATCTCACATTGCTCTGCGATCACTTCAACACCTGATGTGTGATAGACTGTGCACCTGCTCAGGCAATGTTGATTTGTTTGAGAGAATGAGCAGGTCATTCAGCAAAAGCTTAATACTCATATGGCATCTTTGATAGTAGAGTCAATCATATATATATACATATATATATATATATATACATACATATATATATATATATATATATTATATATATATATGTATGTATGTATGTATATATATATGTATATATATATGATTGACTCTACTATCAAAGATGCCATATGAGTATTAAGCTTTTGCTGAATGACCTGCTCATTCTCTCAATTATGATGCTAGGTGTTTCCATTATTTTGTCCAACCATATATATATATATATATATAATATATATATATATATATATATGAGCAGGTCATTCAGCAAAAGCTTAATACTCATATGGCATCTTTGATAGTAGAGTCAATCATATATATATACATATATATATATATATATACATATATATATATATATATATATATGTATGTATGTATATATATATATGTATATATATATGATTGACTCTACTATCAAAGATGCCATATGAGTATTAAGCTTTTGCTGAATGACCTGCTCATATATATATATATATATATATATATATATATACAGGGGTTGGACAAAATAATGGAAACACCTAGCATCATAATTTTGATATATCTATAAAACCATCAAAAGCTTATTTATTTTTATGCTTTTTAATTTATTATTAGTGTTGCTAAATATGTTTTGCTAAAATTACTGTTTCTTTTCAGATATCATCAGAAAAAGGTAACTAAAATTCATTAAAATGACAAATTTATCAGACTTTCAAAGAGATCAAATTGTTGGTGCTCATATAGCAGGTGCTAGCGTAATGAAGACAGCTGAAATGTTAGGTGTATCAAGAAGTACTGTCACAAAAGTAATGACAGCCTTTAAGAAAGAGGAAAAACCTCCATGTCAAAACAAAACTCCAGAAGAAAACCAAAACTTTCAGATAGGGGCTATTGGAGTCTTACGTGAATTGTTAGAAAGGATACAAATGTACAGCTCCCAAAATTACTGCAGAGCTTAATGACCACCTTGAGAACCCAGTTTTCACAAAAACTGTCCGCCAGGAGCAGCACAAAGCCAAATTTCATGGAAGGGCTGCAATCAGAAAACCACTACTTTCAAAAACAAATGTTGCAAAGCGTTGAGAGTGGAGTAAAAATTGATCCGTAGAGCAGTGGAAGAATGTTATTTTCTTGGATGAGTCATCCTTTACCTTATTTCCAACCACCAGCACCTTCTTTCAACCGTTAAACATGGAGGAGCATCTGTAATGATCGGGGTGGGGGGTTTATCTTGGAAATCTGCCGGCCTAATGGTTTCCCTTCATGGCAGAATTAATAGTCAAGACTAGTTAAGTATTTTATTTGATCAAATTCTTCCTATGGTTGTGGAACTGTTTCTGGCGGGAAACGCAATCTTTCAGGATGATAATGCAGCAATTCACACAGCTAAAGTTGTTACTGAATGGCATGAGGAACATTCTATTGAAGTTAAACATCTTATCTTGCCACCACAGTCCCTAGATCTCAATATTATTGAACATTTATGGTGCATTTTAGAAAAACAAGTAAGGAGTTGATATCCTCCACCATCATCACTACAAGAACTAGAGACTGTTTTAGTTGAAGAATGGACAAAAATTCCTTTGGAAACAATTTAAACTTTGTATGAATCCATACCTTATAAAATTCAAGCTATAATTACTGCCAAGGCAGTCCTAACCCATATTAAAATTAATTTGTTTGAAATTTTAAGTTGTTTCCATTATTTTGTCCAATCCCTGTATATTTATACACACACACACACACACATATTTGTAATAATGAAGTCAAACCAAAGAGTGATATTTTTACATCATTTAACACCTATGTTCCAGGTTTGTGTAATACATAATAAGAAATACATCCATCTGGTACCATACATCACTTCTTAGCTTAGTATGAAATATATCAATGTCTGTTTGTCTGTATGCCTGTATGTATATATGTCATTATTCAGTTTATTTCAAGATTTCTTGCCAATAGAGAAAGGACCAGTTTCTAACCAAGATCCAAAGTTCCTTCATTGGAATTTCA